>NC_060182.1:18174383-18241883 GCF_021184085.1 Oncorhynchus gorbuscha
TCTCTCTCTCTCTCCCACCATCGGACCCTGTCGTTCTCTCTCTCTCCCACCATCGGACCCTGTCGTTCTCTCTCTCTCTCTCCCACCATCGAACCCTGTCGTTCTCTCTCTCTCTCCCACCATCAGACCCTATCGTTCTCTCTCTCTCTCCCACCATCGGAACCTGTCGTTCTCTCTCTCTCTCCCACCATCGGACCCTGTCGTTCTCTCTCTCTCTCTCTCCCACCATCGGATCCTGTCGTTCTCTCTCTCTCTCCCACCATCGGAACCTGTCGCTCTCTCTCTCTCTCCCACCATCGAACCCTGTCGTTCTCTTTCTCTCTCTCCCTCCCTCACTCCCTGTCGTTCTCTCTCTCTCTCCCACCATCGAACCCTGTCGTTCTCTTTCTCTCTCTCCCTCCCTCACTCCCTGTCGTTCTCTCTCTCTCTCCCACCATCGAACCCTGTCGTTCTCTTTCTCTCTCTCCCTCCCTCACTCCCTGTCGTTCTCTCTCTCTCTCCCACCATCGAACCCTGTCGTTCTCTTTCTCTCTCTCCCTCCCTCACTCCCTGTCGTTCTCTCTCTCTCTCCCACCATCGGACCCTGTCGTTTCTCTCTCTCCCTCCCTCGCTCCCTGTCGTTCTCTCTCTCTCTCTCTCCCACCATCGGACCCTGTCGTTCTCTCTCTCTCTCTCCCACCATCGGACCCTGTCGTTCTCTCTCTCTCTCCCACCATCGGACCCTGTCGTTCTCTCTCTCTCTCCCTCCCTCGAACCCTGTCGTTCTCTCTCTCCCTCCCTCGAACCCTGTCGTTCTCTCTCTCTCTCCCTCCCTCGAACCCTGTCGTTCTCTCTCTCTCTCTCCCACCATCGGATCCTGTCGTTCTCTCTCTCTCTCCCACCATCGGATCCTGTCGTTCTCTCTCTCCCACCATCGGATCCTGTCGTTCTCTCTCTCTCTCCCACCATCGGATCCTGTCGTTCTCTCTCTCTCTCCCACCATCGGACCCTGTCGTTCTCTCTCTCTCTCCCACCATCGAACCCTGTCGTTCTCTTTCTCTCTCTCCCACCCTCACTCCCTGTCGTTCTCTCTCTCCCACCATCGGATCCTGTCGTTCTCTCTCTCTCTCCCACCATCGGACCCTGTCGTTCTCTCTCTCTCTCCCACCATCGGACCCTGTCGTTCTCTCTCTCTCTCCCACCATCGGACCCTGTCGTTCTCTCTCTCTCTCCCACCATCGGACCCTGTCGTTCTCTCTCTCTCCCACCATCGGACCCTGTCGTTCTCTCTCTCTCTCTCTCCCACCATCGGACCCTGTCGTTCTCTCTCTCTCTCCCACCATCGGACCCTGTCGTTCTCTCTCTCTCTCCCACCATCGGACCCTGTCGTTCTCTCTCTCTCTCCCACCATCGGAACCTGTCGTTCTCTCTCTCTCTCCCTCCCTCGAACCCTGTCGTTCTCTCTCTCTCTCCCACCATCGGAACCTGTCGTTCTCTCTCTCTCTCCCACCATCGGACCCTGTCGTTCTCTCTCTCTCCCACCATCGGACCCTGTCGTTCTCTCTCTCTCTCTCCCACCATCGGACCCTGTCGTTCTCTCTCTCTCTCCCACCATCGGACCCTGTCGTTCTCTCTCTCTCTCTCTCCCACCATCGGATCCTGTCCTTCTCTCTCTCTCTCCCACCATCGGATCCTGTCGTTCTCTCTCTCCCACCATCGGAACCTGTCGTTCTCTCTCTCTCTCCCACCATCGGACCCTGTCGTTCTCTCTCTCTCCCACCATCGGACCCTGTCGTTCTCTCTCTCTCTCTCCCACCATCGGAACCTGTCGTTCTCTCTCTCTCTCCCACCATCGGACCCTGTCGTTCTCTCTCTCTCTCCCACCATCGGAACCTGTCGTTCTCTCTCTCCCTCCCTCGAACCCTGTCGTTCTCTCTCTCTCTCCCACCATCGGAACCTGTCGTTCTCTCTCTCTCTCCCACCATCGGACCCTGTCGTTCTCTCTCTCTCCCACCATCGGACCCTGTCGTTCTCTCTCTCTCTCTCCCACCATCGGACCCTGTCGTTCTCTCTCTCTCTCCCACCATCGGACCCTGTCGTTCTCTCTCTCTCTCTCTCCCACCATCGGATCCTGTCCTTCTCTCTCTCTCTCCCACCATCGGATCCTGTCGTTCTCTCTCTCCCACCATCGGAACCTGTCGTTCTCTCTCTCTCTCCCACCATCGGACCCTGTCGTTTCTCTCTCTCTCCCACCATCGGACCCTGTCGTTCTCTCTCTCTCTCTCCCACCATCGGACCCTGTCGTTCTCTCTCTCTCTCCCACCATCGAACCCTGTCGTTCTCTCTCTCTCCCACCATCAGACCCTGTCGTTCTCTCTCTCTCTCCCACCATCGGAACCTGTCGTTCTCTCTCTCTCTCCCACCATCGGACCCTGTCGTTCTCTCTCTCTCTCTCTCCCACCATCGGATCCTGTCGTTCTCTCTCTCTCTCCCACCATCGGAACCTGTCGCTCTCTCTCTCTCTCCCACCATCGAACCCTGTCGTTCTCTTTCTCTCTCTCCCTCCCTCACTCCCTGTCGTTCTCTCTCTCTCTCCCACCATCGAACCCTGTCGTTCTCTTTCTCTCTCTCCCTCCCTCACTCCCTGTCGTTCTCTCTCTCTCTCCCACCATCGAACCCTGTCGTTCTCTTTCTCTCTCTCCCTCCCTCACTCCCTGTCGTTCTCTCTCTCTCTCCCACCATCGAACCCTGTCGTTCTCTTTCTCTCTCTCCCTCCCTCACTCCCTGTCGTTCTCTCTCTCTCTCCCACCATCGAACCCTGTCGTTCTCTTTCTCTCTCTCCCTCCCTCACTCCCTGTCGTTCTCTCTCTCTCTCCCACCATCGGACCCTGTCGTTCTCTCTCTCTCTCCCTCCCTCGCTCCCTGTCGTTCTCTCTCTCTCTCTCCCACCATCGGACCCTGTCGTTCTCTCTCTCTCTCTCCCACCATCGGACCCTGTCGTTCTCTCTCTCTCTCCCACCATCGGACCCTGTCGTTCTCTCTCTCTCTCCCTCCCTCGAACCCTGTCGTTCTCTCTCTCCCTCCCTCGAACCCTGTCGTTCTCTCTCTCTCTCCCTCCCTCGAACCCTGTCGTTCTCTCTCTCTCTCTCCCACCATCGGATCCTGTCGTTCTCTCTCTCTCCCACCATCGGATCCTGTCGTTCTCTCTCCCACCATCGGATCCTGTTCTCTCTCTCTCTCTCCCACCATCGGATCCTGTCGTTCTCTCTCTCTCTCCCACCATCGGACCCTGTCGTTCTCTCTCTCTCTCCCACCATCGAACCCTGTCGTTCTCTTTCTCTCTCTCCCTCCCTCACTCCCTGTCGTTCTCTCTCTCCCACCATCGGATCCTGTCGTTCTCTCTCTCTCTCCCACCATCGGACCCTGTCGTTCTCTCTCTCTCTCCCACCATCGGACCCTGTCGTTCTCTCTCTCTCTCCCACCATCGGACCCTGTCGTTCTCTCTCTCTCTCCCACCATCGGACCCTGTCGTTCTCTCTCTCTCTCCCACCATCGGACCCTGTCGTTCTCTCTCTCTCTCTCTCCCACCATCGGACCCTGTCGTTCTCTCTCTCTCTCTCTCCCACCATCGGACCCTGTCGTTCTCTCTCTCTCTCCCACCATCGGACCCTGTCGTTCTCTCTCTCTCTCCCACCATCGGAACCTGTCGTTCTCTCTCTCTCTCCCTCCCTCGAACCCTGTCGTTCTCTCTCTCTCTCCCACCATCGGAACCTGTCGTTCTCTCTCTCTCTCCCACCATCGGACCCTGTCGTTCTCTTTCTCTCTCTCCCTCCCTCACTCCCTGTCGTTCTCTCTCTCTCTCCCACCATCGAACCCTGTCGTTCTCTTTCTCTCTCTCCCTCCCTCACTCCCTGTCGTTCTCTCTCTCTCCCACCATCGGACCCTGTCGTTCTCTCTCTCTCTCCCTCCCTCGCTCCCTGTCGTTCTCTCTCTCTCTCTCCCACCATCGGACCCTGTCGTTTCTCTCTCTCTCTCCCACCATCGGACCCTGTCGTTCTCTCTCTCTCTCCCTCCCTCGAACCCTGTCGTTTCTCTCTCTCCCTCCCTCGAACCCTGTCGTTCTCTCTCTCTCTCCCTCCCTCGAACCCTGTCGTTCTCTCTCTCTCTCCCACCATCGGATCCTGTCGTTCTCTCTCTCTCTCCCACCATCGGATCCTGTCGTTCTCTCTCTCCCACCATCGGATCCTGTCGTTCTCTCTCTCTCTCCCACCATCGGATCCTGTCGTTCTCTCTCTCTCTCCCACCATCGGACCCTGTCGTTTCTCTCTCTCTCTCCCACCATCGAACCCTGTCGTTCTCTTTCTCTCTCTCCCTCCCTCACTCCCTGTCGTTCTCTCTCTCCCACCATCGGATCCTGTCGTTCTCTCTCTCTCTCCCACCATCGGACCCTGTCGTTCTCTCTCTCTCTCCCACCATCGAACCCTGTCGTTCTCTTTCTCTCTCTCCCTCCCTCACTCCCTGTCGTTCTCTCTCTCCCACCATCGGATCCTGTCGTTCTCTCTCTCTCTCCCACCATCGGACCCTGTCGTTCTCTCTCTCTCTCCCTCCCTCGAACCCTGTCGTTCTCTCTCTCCCTCCCTCGAACCCTGTCGTTCTCTCTCTCTCTCCCTCCCTCGAACCCTGTCGTTCTCTCTCTTTCTCTCCCACCATCGGATCCTGTCGTTCTCTCTCTCTCTCCCACCATCGGATCCTGTCGTTCTCTCTCTCCCACCATCGGATCCTGTCGTTCTCTCTCTCTCTCCCACCATCGGATCCTGTCGTTCTCTCTCTCTCTCCCACCATCGGACCCTGTCGTTCTCTCTCTCTCTCCCACCATCGAACCCTGTCGTTCTCTTTCTCTCTCTCCCTCCCTCACTCCCTGTCGTTCTCTCTCTCCCACCATCGGATCCTGTCGTTCTCTCTCTCTCTCCCACCATCGGACCCTGTCGTTCTCTCTCTCTCTCCCACCATCGGACCCTGTCGTTCTCTCTCTCTCTCCCACCATCGGACCCTGTCGTTCTCTCTCTCTCCCACCATCGGACCCTGTCGTTCTCTCTCTCTCTCCCACCATCGGACCCTGTCGTTCTCTCTCTCTCTCCCACCATCGGACCCTGTCGTTCTCTCTCTCTCTCCCACCATCGGACCCTGTCGTTTCTCTTCTCTCTCTCTCTCCCACCATCGGACCCTGTCGTTTCTCTCTCTCTCTCCCACCATCGGAACCTGTCGTTCTCTCTCTCTCTCCCTCCCTCGAACCCTGTCGTTCTCTCTCTCTCTCCCACCATCGGAACCTGTCGTTCTCTCTCTCTCTCCCACCATCGGACCCTGTCGTTCTCTCTCTCTCCCACCATCGGACCCTGTCGTTCTCTCTCTCTCTCTCCCACCATCGGACCCTGTCGTTCTCTCTCTCTCTCCCACCATCGGAACCTGTCGTTCTCTCTCTCTCTCCCACCATCGGACCCTGTCGTTCTCTCTCTCTCTCTCTCCCACCATCGGATCCTGTCCTTCTCTCTCTCTCTCCCACCATCGGATCCTGTCGTTCTCTCTCTCCCACCATCGGAACCTGTCGTTCTCTCTCTCTCTCCCACCATCGGACCCTGTCGTTCTCTCTCTCTCCCACCATCGGACCCTGTCGTTCTCTCTCTCTCTCTCCCACCATCGGACCCTGTCGTTCTCTCTCTCTCTCCCACCATCGAACCCTGTCGTTCTCTCTCTCTCTCCCACCATCGGACCCTGTCGTTCTCTCTCTCTCTCCCACCATCGGAACCTGTCGTTCTCTCTCTCTCTCCCACCATCGGACCCTGTCGTTCTCTCTCTCTCTCTCTCCCACCATCGGATCCTGTCGTTCTCTCTCTCTCTCCCACCATCGGAACCTGTCGCTCTCTCTCTCTCTCCCACCATCGAACCCTGTCGTTCTCTTTCTCTCTCTCCCTCCCTCACTCCCTGTCGTTCTCTCTCTCTCTCCCACCATCGAACCCTGTCGTTCTCTTTCTCTCTCTCCCTCCCTCACTCCCTGTCGTTCTCTCTCTCTCTCCCACCATCGAACCCTGTCGTTCTCTTTCTCTCTCTCCCTCCCTCACTCCCTGTCGTTCTCTCTCTCTCTCCCACCATCGGACCCTGTCGTTCTCTCTCTCTCTCCCTCCCTCGCTCCCTGTCGTTCTCTCTCTCTCTCTCCCACCATCGGACCCTGTCGTTCTCTCTCTCTCTCCCACCATCGGACCCTGTCGTTCTCTCTCTCTCTCCCACCATCGGACCCTGTCGTTCTCTCTCTCTCTCCCTCCCTCGAACCCTGTCGTTCTCTCTCTCCCTCCCTCGAACCCTGTCGTTCTCTCTCTCTCTCCCTCCCTCGAACCCTGTCGTTCTCTCTCTCTCTCTCCCACCATCGGACCCTGTCGTTCTCTCTCTCTCTCCCACCATCGGATCCTGTCGTTCTCTCTCTCTCTCCCACCATCGGATCCTGTCGTTCTCTCTCTCTCTCCCACCATCGGATCCTGTCGTTCTCTCTCTCTCTCCCACCATCGGACCCTGTCGTTCTCTCTCTCTCTCCCACCATCGAACCCTGTCGTTCTCTTTCTCTCTCTCCCTCCCTCACTCCCTGTCGTTCTCTCTCTCCCACCATCGGATCCTGTCGTTCTCTCTCTCTCTCCCACCATCGGACCCTGTCGTTCTCTCTCTCTCTCCCACCATCGGATCCTGTCGTTCTCTCTCTCTCTCCCACCATCGGACCCTGTCGTTCTCTCTCTCTCTCCCACCATCGAACCCTGTCGTTCTCTTTCTCTCTCTCCCTCCCTCACTCCCTGTCGTTCTCTCTCTCTCTCCCTCCCTCGAACCCTGTCGTTCTCTCTCTCTCTCCCTCCCTCGCACCCTGTCGTTCTCTCTCTCTCTCCCTCCCTCGAACCCTGTCGTTCTCTCTCTCTCTCCCTCCCTCGAACCCTGTCGTTCTCTCTCTCTCTCCCACCATCGGACCCTGTCGTTCTCTCTCTCTCTCTCTCTCTCCCACCATCGAACCCTGTCGTTCTCTCTCTCTCTCCCACCATCGGACCCTGTCGTTCTCTCTCTCTCCCACCATCGGACCCTGTCGTTCTCCCTCTCTCTCCCACCATCGGATCCTGTCGTTCTCTCTCTCTCTTCCACCATCGGAACCTGTCGTTCTCTCTCTCTCTCCCACCATCGGAACCTGTCGTTTCTCTCTCTCTCCCACCATCGGACCCTGTCGTTCTTTCTCTCTCTCTCTCTCTCTCTCTCCCACCATCGGACCCTGTCGTTCTCTCTCTCTCTCTCTCTCTCTCTCTCCCACCATCGGACCCTGTCGTTCTCTCTCTCTCTCTCTCTCTCTCCCACCATCGGACCCTGTCGTTCTCTCTCTCTCTCTCTCTCTCTCTCTCTCTCTCTCTCTCTCTCTCTCTCTCTCTCTCTCTCTCTCTCTCTCTCTCTCCCACCATCGGTCCCTGTCGTTCTCTCTCTCTCTCCCACCATCGGATCCTGTCGTTCTCTCTCTCTCTCCCACCATCGGAACCTGTCGTTCTCTCTCTCTCTCCCACCATCGGACCCTGTCGTTCTCTCTCTCTCTCCCACCATCGGACCCTGTCGTTCTCTCTCTCTCTCCCACCATCGGACCCTGTCGTTCTCTCTCTCTCTCCCACCATCGGAACCTGTCGTTCTCTCTCTCTCTCCCTCCCTCGAACCCTGTCGTTCTCTCTCTCTCTCCCACCATCGGAACCTGTCGTTCTCTCTCTCTCTCCCACCATCGGACCCTGTCGTTCTCTCTCTCTCCCACCATCGGACCCTGTCGTTCTCTCTCTCTCTCTCCCACCATCGGACCCTGTCGTTCTCTCTCTCTCTCCCACCATCGGAACCTGTCGTTCTCTCTCTCTCTCCCACCATCGGACCCTGTCGTTTCTCTCTCTCTCTCCCACCATCGGATCCTGTCCTTCTCTCTCTCTCTCCCACCATCGGATCCTGTCGTTCTCTCTCTCCCACCATCGGAACCTGTCGTTTCTCTCTCTCTCCCACCATCGGACCCTGTCGTTCTCTCTCTCTCCCACCATCGGACCCTGTCGTTCTCTCTCTCTCTCTCTCCCACCATTGGACCCTGTCGTTCTCTCTCTCTCTCCCACCATCGGACCCTGTCGTTCTCTCTCTCTCCCTCCCTCACTCCCTGTCGTTCTCTCTCTCTCTCCCACCATCGAACCCTGTCGTTCTCTTTCTCTCTCTCCCTCCCTCACTCCCTGTCGTTCTCTCTCTCTCTCCCACCATCGAACCCTGTCGTTCTCTTTCTCTCTCTCCCTCCCTCACTCCCTGTCGTTCTCTCTCTCTCTCTCCCACCATCGGACCCTGTCGTTCTCTCTCTCTCTCCCTCCCTCGCTCCCTGTCGTTCTCTCTCTCTCTCTCCCACCATCGGACCCTGTCGTTCTCTCTCTCTCTCTCCCACCATCGGACCCTGTCGTTCTCTCTCTCTCTCCCACCATCGGACCCTGTCGTTCTCTCTCTCTCTCCCTCCCTCGAACCCTGTCGTTCTCTCTCTCCCTCCCTCGAACCCTGTCGTTCTCTCTCTCTCTCCCTCCCTCGAACCCTGTCGTTCTCTCTCTCTCTCTCCCACCATCGGACCCTGTCGTTCTCTCTCTCTCTCCCACCATCGGATCCTGTCGTTCTCTCTCTCTCTCCCACCATCGGATCCTGTCGTTCTCTCTCTCTCTCCCACCATCGGACCCTGTCCTTCTCTCTCTCTCTCCCACCATCGAACCCTGTCGTTCTCTTTCTCTCTCTCCCTCCCTCACTCCCTGTCGTTCTCTCTCTCCCACCATCGGATCCTGTCGTTCTCTCTCTCTCTCCCACCATCGGACCCTGTCGTTCTCTCTCTCTCTCCCACCATCGGATCCTGTCGTTCTCTCTCTCTCTCCCACCATCGGATCCTGTCTTTCTCTCTCTCTCTCCCACCATCGGACCCTGTCGTTCTCTCTCTCTCTCCCACCATCGGACCCTGTCGTTCTCTCTCTCTCTCCCACCATCGGACCCTGTCGTTCTCTCTCTCTCTCCCACCATCGGATCCTGTCTTTCTCTCTCTCTCCCACCATCGGACCCTGTCGTTCTCTCTCTCTCTCCCACCATCGAACCCTGTCGTTCTCTTTCTCTCTCTCCCTCCCTCACTCCCTGTCGTTCTCTCTCTCTCTCCCTCCCTCGCACCCTGTCATTCTCTCTCTCTCTCCCTCCCTCGGACCCTGTCGTGCTCCCTCTCTCCCTCTCTCGTCCTCTCGTTCTCCCTCTCTCCCTCTTTCGTCCTCTCATGCTCTCTCTCTCTCTCTCTCTCTCCCTCTCTCTGCCCGTGTCGTGCTTTATCTTTCTCCCTCCCTCTCTTTATCTCGCTGAATGAAATATATATCTGTGTTGTTTCGGCTGGGCGAGCCATGCTTTGTGAGCTTGTTGAAACACTGTAATCATAAAGCAATATCATCAACCACCCTGTTGAAAACACAACAGACACAAGCACACACACAACATAGATCATTCAGGGAGATGTGTAGCTCCCTGAATGATTATAACCCAATGGCAGAGCAGTGATTTTGGTCCTGGGCCGATTCCTCCATCAACTAGGACGTCATCTCTGAGATAGTGGCATGCCAGGTTCTGTTTTAGGTGACTGTAAAGCCTTGCTATAGCAAGACAGGGCAGAGATACAGATATCCTTAAACTTTCCAATAGCAGGGACACTTCTAAGTGAATGTAATCTACTATTATACAATCTGATGTGCAATTTACAGCCCATCCAGTAGATGATTTAGTAACTCTGACCTTTCTAGGACGATGGGCCCTACCCTGCCTAGTGAATCATGCTGCTCAGGGGGACTGCTGTGTAGGGGTGTAGAAATCCCCATCGTCTGAGGACGGGTCACTATTTAATATATACTGTATATATATATATATATATATATATATATATATATATATATATATATATATATATATATATATATATATATAACTACATTTATCAATCTGACACCAATATTATGTGAGTAAATGCAACAGGCCCTGTCTCTAGAGGATCTGGCCAAGGTACCGAGCCTCTCATCACCATGTAGTATGGCTATAATGAACATGTGTCTAACTTGCATCTTATGCAGTTATTAAGAGATACAAATAGCTCATTCTGGTAACCAATGTTCTAGCATGAATTTATTGAGGCAAGCAGATCAGAGATGTCAAGGTGGCACCCAAGCACATGGAGTGTATATGACAACTACCAATAGACCTGCTAAATGATGAACGTGTAGTCAATCAAAGAACTACTCTGTAAAACGAGGAATGCATTTACTCAATTCAACTAATATAATTAGTCATGAAAGAATTAATGCTCAAACAATTCCATTGTACATGAACTACATGATACATTACAGACTGCTCAGAGTAAATGACTATCACCAATAGACTAAGACTTAAAGTGGATACACACGTCTTCAGTTCAGATTTATCTCTAAGAGAAAAAACTGTCTGATACACACAGTAGCTTGGTAACAAGTTCTCAAAGTATGAACAAATTCATTGTCCTTTTAAACAAATTCAAGCAGACACTCACCCAAAACCTGAACGAACATTTCTTTGCACTTTGCGAATAAAAACAAAAGACTGGAAAACACAGGTTCTAATCTAATCAACTCAATTCAAATGATAGGAGCTGCTGCTCTTTGACGAACCAAATAAAACAGGAGAAATGTGTATCTCTTTATGAACTCTTGAAACAATCCAAACATGACAATTTAATTCACACAGTGACATTAATTTAGTCGATTTCACGTTTTCATCTGTCTTCATGCCTCCAACGGTGTCTGAGAAGGTCCCACCCCGGAGAAAGCCACAGGTATGGTGTGTTTGACCTATGTGATAGCTCACAGATGGTCAGCCATCCAAACAATTCATAAATCGTGAGTTTCTCATTCTCTCATTCTTCCACTACTCTGTGTGTGGGAATGTAGTGTAGAGGGGTTTAGGACACTCCCAATCACTCATGCACGCACATGCGCACAGTCATGTTTTCACAGGCCCTCTAGAGGGGAGATTAGTCATGATTACATAAATAGGTAGAGGTGCTCATGGTTCTCACCCCAGGCACTATCCCATTCACATTGCCCCATCGACAATCAAGGTAGAATTTGCCCTCCAACACAGGTCTAGGATCAGATTACCCTCACTCCCCCGATCCAAATCTTAACCATTAGGGCAGTGACCCTGTATGAGTGTTTAGGGGTAACTTCTACTTAATCCTCCCCACTAAAGCTCCTTGGGAAAATACATCAGTGTAGAGTCCTGTGGCCTGTGTTCTGGAATGATGTACTACTCCTTACCTCAGGCTATAACAGATGAAGAAGGATTAGACAATGATGTCATCAGGCTATATTTGCTCTGGGAGCCAAATAGAACAACTTTCAATGAAACGTTTCAAATGGTTGACTCCAACAGCAGCCCACAGCCTCCTTTCTTTAATGACAGAAACTCTGTCTAATCCTTCTTTATCTCATGCTGGACCTCAGGCTTTGGTTCTACCATTCACCACCCGAATCCCCCCCACTCGCGCTTTGTACTAAGATGGTATTGTCCTCCAGGCATTCTATCCTGTCACCGTGGGAACAGCTCTCTCTGGGAGAGGGAGATTGAGTCTATAAAATCTCACTGAGTTGTTTTGGTTTTCCTCTCTTTCCTTGATTGTTAAAGAGGAGGGAAGTGAGGGAGAGGAGAGGGAGGGGTGTTTTCCTTTGTCTTTGTGTGGACTGTACAAGGTCACCCTGGAAAGCCCATTAAATATTTAGCCTGGGAGGAGAATGGTTCATTATGATTAATAATTTGAGTACTGACCAATACTGGAGGCAGTTAGTGCTCTTGTCCTACCAGTTACATTCTTCATGTTTTTGATGTGACTGGAGGAGGTGAAGAGGGGAGGATACTGCACAGAAAGAGAGGAAGAGATATATCTTTCATCGTCATCTCTCTCTCTTTCTCTCTCTCTCTCTCTGGGGTTCCTATAGATGATCAACACAGGCTCTCCCTCTCCTCTACCCAGAGCATCTCTTCTCTCTTTCTATGTTTCTCTCCTCCTGTTGTCCTCCCCCTGTCTCCATACATCATCTGTTACATAAACAATGTATATGAGAAGATAACTTTCCTCCAGAGATGGGAGAGAAAAGGTCAGGGTAGTTAGGAGAGAGAGTGAGGGAAGGAGGGAGAGGGAGGGAAGCTCTCTGAGGGAACATGTGGAATAGGGTAGGATTTTGTGTGTGTACGTGTCATTTTTATAAAGCTAATACAAATATATTGATATAAGACTGTGGTGGTCTATCACCCTGGTAGTGTGGGACTAATGTGGAACAAAGGAATAATGGAATAGTGTGTGTCAGTTTACACTGGTTATAAACACACCATCTCCTACATGAACAGTATACAGCACCAGAGAGTTGTCACACACTCCCTCCCTCTTATGATTTATACACACACACACACACACACACACACACACACACACACACACACACACACACACACACACACACACACACACACACACACACACACACACACACACACACACACACACACACACACTCCCTCCCTCTCACGATTTACACACACACACACACACACACACACACACACACACACACACACACACACACACACACACACACACACACACACACACACACACACACACACACACACACACACACACACACACACACACACACACACACACACACACACACAAGTATTATGATCCTAATATAGGTGTAGTCCCTTAAGCCCTGCTGAGCTGTGTGTGTGTGTGTGGTGTTCCTTGGCTTTCTATTCCCACCTTAACACTGGTTGGTGGATGTTTCAAGTGATGGAAAGCTACCCCCTTTTTTCCTCCTCTATCCCTGTGTGGCTGATTGATGAATTTGTTTGTTTGTTTGTTTGTCACTGGATGATTGAGGAGTTCACACGAGAGGCCCGCGATGGAGTGACCCCCTATTACTGCTCTAGGCGGGTATACACGGGTATGCAGGTGTGTGTGTGTGTGTGAGAGGCCCTTGACTCAGATGTCTACAATAAACAGCAGCTGGCTGTATGAAGGAGTGATATAGCTGCTGTTGGGAGTCTGTCTGTGTGACAGCTGTATCTGGAGGCCTGTGTTTGCACTCTGACACTCTGCTGTTGTGTGTGTGTTATGCTACTGGTGTTAGGCGTGTGTCCCTTTTATGTAGATGAGACCATCAAATAAAGAAGCTTTCAATCACTAATGAAATGCCTGTGTGAAATGTTAGCAGGAGTGTAGCTTGTGAAGCTTGTTCCACCACTGAAGCAGTAATACACTGTTGATAACACATGCTGTATTAAAGCTCAGTATATATCAGTATTAAAACATGTATACGTCTGTTTATTCTAGCTAAAGCGAGAGAGGAATAGAAAAAGGGATGAAGGGAAATGGTGGAAGGAGGAGAGAGAAGAGAGGGAAAGATTGGAGAGAAAGAGGGGGAAGGAGGATAGATCATTTTGTCTCTAGCTGGGCTTTGGAGAGTCAGTGACATGCTATTCAGATAGCATAACAAAAACACGACTACCTCATATTAAACCCCAAAGAGTCTCAACAGAGAGCTTTACTGTTCATCTATTTTTAGGGGAACAGAGAATTTTTCACCCAAAAAAGGATCAGTTAAACATCAGAGAGGCCGTGGGGGGGGTGGAGAGAGAGAGAGAGAGAGAGAGAGAGAGAGAGAGAGAGAGACAGAGACAGAGACAGAGAGAGAGAGAGAGAGAGAGAGAGAGAGAGAGAGAGAGAGAGAGAGAGAGAGAGAGAGAGAGAGAGAGAGAGAGAGAGAGGAGAGGGACGGACGGACGGACGGACGGGTATAGAGCGAGATGTGATACGTTTGGACCCAGGTGCAGATAAGAGACCAGATGAGGAATCAGTGGTTAAGGATAAACAGAAGACTGAGAAACAGTCGCCGCAGGATCACAGTACACTGGAAAGGCTCAAACTCACTCAGGAAACAAATGCACACGGTAAACAATTCAAGCTTCTGCAAAGAACAACGGAAAACACCTATTTTAACAGACACACAATCATGAAATAATAAGACACACCTGAGTCCAATAAAAGTCTCTAGCATGGTCTCTGTCAGGAAGAACCATGACTGTACCCCGCCGCCTAGGAGCGGCTCTAGCCTCGGAGCCATGACGACCACCACGTAGTTGTTTGAAGTCTCTTACAAGAAAACGGATCCAGGATGTACCGGGCAGGCGCCCACTCCTCGGGACCGTAGCCCTCCCAGTCCACCAGGTACTGCAGGGTCACTTGGACCCGAGCCTCCAGACGCCGAACCGTGTAGGCCGGGCGGCCATCCACAAGTCGAGGGCGCGGAGGAGCAGGTGTGGGTGGAGAGAATGGACTGGTCCTTACCAGCTTGAGACATGAAAGGACAGACAGACCCTCATGAACCTGGGAAGCTGGAGACTAAAGGTGACTGGGTTGATGCGACTGGGTTGATGTGCGAGACCACCTTTTTAAGGGAAGATCACAGGTGGACAGCCACATCCGTTGACCCGGTCGGAGGAGCCGAAAAGGTCTTCGGTGCCGGTTTGCCTGATGTTGGTGTCGGGCAGAGGAGCGGATCAAGGAGGATCGCGCTCTGATCTATGTGTGGCAACATCGTCAAATGAACGCCTTGGCTGATGGCACCCCCGCTTCGGCCTCTTGTTCAGAAAATGGAGGGAAACCCGAACTGACACTCAAACAGCGACAGTCCAGTGGACGAGTTCGGCAGTGTGTTATGAGCATACTCTGCCCAGATGAGGAACTTGCTTCAGTTGCTGGCCTGAGTGGAGACAAAGCAGCGGAGGAACTTCTAAAAACTCTTGGTTGGCCCGCTCAGTTTGCCCATTCGACTAAGATTGGAACCCCTGGGAGACACTTACTGATGTCCCCAGCAGGGAACAGAATACCTTGCTACAAACTGGGTTCCACGATCTGAGACAATGTCAATGTCCTGGATCGGAGACAATGTCCTGGACAAAGTCTGTGTAGTGGAAAGACATGGATAATCATGAGCTCAGCGGTCTCCTTCACTGAAGGCAACTTGTGTAAGACGATGAAATGGGCTGCCTTGGAGAACCGATCTAAGACCACCAGGATAGTGGTAAGTCCTTGAGATGGAGGTAAAGTCTATAGACGGATGAGACCAGTTCCTCCTGGGGATGGGCAGAGGTTGGAGCACCCCAGCTGACGTGAAGTCTTGCTTTAGGGACAGATGGATCAGGCCGCAACAAGGATCTCACATCCTCCATCATGTTGGGACACCAGAATTTCCGCCTCAGGAACACCAATGTCCAATTAACTCCTGGATGCCCAGTTAATTTAGAGGAGTGTTCCCATTGCAGTACTCAGGACATGGGCTGATCGCAGAATGTAAAGTCTGTTAATGGGTCCCCCGCCGGGGTCAGGTTATCGGGTCTGGGCTTGTCGGACCGTGGTCTCCATTCTTGAACGGAAACCAAATTCTTATGGTCCTTCCAGATCACAAAAGGATGAGGTGCTCCCTCCAACCAGTGTCTCCACCCCTCAAGAGCCCACTTATCTGCCAGGAGCTCCCGGTTTCCTACATCGTAGTTGTGTTCCGCTGGTGTTAACTGCTTGGAGAGAATGGCGCATGGGTGCAGTTACTTGTCCCCCTGGTTCCACTGTGAAAGGACCGCCCTGCTCCAGTGTCCAACTCCACCACAAAGGGACGAGTTGGATCAAGATGAACGAGGATGGGTCCAGAGGTGAAAAGTCCCTTGAGCTCAATGAATGCCCTGTCAGCCTCGGGGGTCCAGCAAAATGGATCTGGGATTTGCGAGATAGGACGATGAGAGGCGCTGCCACTGCACCAAGTTGTGTATAAAACGGCTGTAAAAATTGGCAAACCCGAGGAACCGCTGGACCTGCTTGAGTGAGGTGAGATGGGACCAGTCAGCGACCGCCTCAATCTTTACAGGGTCCATTTGGATGCCTGCGGTAGAGATAATGTGACCCAGGAAGGAAACCTGGGATACGTGGAACTCGCACTTCTCTATCATGACATATAGTAGACTCTGCAGGAGTGTTCTCAGGACTAGGCGGACGTGCAGTATGTGTTCCGGAAGGGTCTTGGAGGATCAGGATGTCGTTGATGTAAACAAAGATGAACCGATTCAACATATCCCTCAGGGTGTCATTGACCACAGTTTGAAAGACTGCTGTTGAGTTCGAAAATCCGAAGTGCATGACTAAATATTCATAGTGGCCACTAGGGGTGTTAAAGGCAGTCTTCCACTCACCAGATTGTAAGCGTTTCAGGGCGTTGTAGAGGGGCGAATGAAACCTGCCTCCAGTGACTCCCGGATGTAATTGTCCATAATTGCTGTTTCAGGGGTCGAGATGGAGTACAGACGCCACGGGAAAGTGTGGTGCTGGGTAGAAATTCTATGGCACAGTCATAAGGACAATGAGGGGGAAGGGTGGAGACCTGCCTCTCACTGAAGTCCTCCCAGAGGTCGAAGTATTCGGGAGGGAGAGCGGAAAAGTCTTGGTCTTCAAGGGATGCAGTACGACACGGCGAGACTCTTGGTGGCAGTCCTTGCCCAGTCCAGTGGGTGTCAGAGTGGTTCACCCCAACCTGCAGTAGCATGGACTTGATCTGATATTCCACCTGAAAGGAGCCAATCCATCGAGGGCTTGAATCTGCAGAGGGATGGGACATTTCATGCAGGGGATCTGTAACTCTCTGGCGAAGTTTTGATCAATTAAATTATCTGCGGCCCCGGAGTCCACAAAGGCTTGAATCTGGTGCTGACGGTTGTCCCAGTAGAGGTTTACAGGTAGTAACAGACGGTGACTGGGTAGCCGGGAAGTTAATCTTTGATGGAGTTAGACCCTGATGGAAAGTGGCCTCCGTATTCCACCCACTCTCGGCGGCGAGGGTGAGGAACTCAATGGCGAAGTCAGCCATTGGTCTGGCCCCTTGGCGGAGGTTGAACAGTCGGCTGGCCGCTTCTCGCCCGCTGTCTGGGTGGTCGAAGACTTGTCGTAGCTCGGCTGTGAAGGCTACTGGGTGGATCTGCAAGATGTTAGCTGTTCCCACACCGTCGTTACCCATGCCAGGGCCTTACCCGAGAGTAGAGAGATTATGTAGTTGATCATGGCCCGATCCTGTGGAGGACTGTAGCTCAAACACAAGATAACACTACATGTGGAACCCCTTACATCCTCTTGGGTGGCTGTCATACCGCTCAGGGGCTGGGATCTTGGGTTCCCGGTGCTGGTTCCCTGGAGGAACCATAACAACAACATCTGTAGCACTGGGAAATGTGACCTGGGCTTTGGCTCCTCCTGGATTGGGGGTGTGCCGTGGTTGGAGGAACTTGGCAAGTGCCCCGAAAGGTCCCGGAGATTTGGGATAGCTGTTCTTGCTGCCGTCTTAACAGTGCTCCTTGGTGGGCTACCACATTCCAGATCTGGGTGATCTCTGCTGTGTCCATGTTGTGTCAGAAGCTTGCTTTGACTTGGTAAGGTTGGACCCAGGTGCAGAGAAGACACCAGATGAGGAATCAGTGGTTAAGATTAAACTGAAAACTTTACTGATAAACGGTAGCCGCAGGATCACAGTACACTTGAAAAAAACAAAACAACAAACACTCACACGGAATCCAAACCAGCTGCGCCATCGTGCATAAATGTATTTTGTCCCCCCACACCAAACGCGATCACGACACGCCGGTTAAAATATCAAAACAAACTCTGAACCAATTACATTAATTTGGGGACAGGTCGAAAAGCATTAAACATTTATGGCATTTTAGCTAGTTACCTTGCACTTGCTAGCTAATTTGTCCTATTTAGCTAGCTTGCTGTTGCTAGCTAATTTGTCCTGGGATATAAACATCGAGTTGTTATTTTATCTGAAATGCACAAGTTCCTCTGCTCCGACAATTATTCCACACATAAAACGGTCAACCGAATCATTTCTAGTCATTTCTCCACCTTCCAGGCTTTTTAAAATCTTTGAACTTATATGGTGATTGGCATCTAAACTTTCATAGTATTACCACGGCGACCGTCAACACAGTTCATCTTTCAACCACCCACGTGGGTATAACCAATGAGGGGATGGCACATGGGTACCTGCTTCTATAAACCAATGAGTAGATGGGAGAGGCAGGACTTGCAGCGTGATCTGCATCAGAAATAGAAAGGACTTCTATTTTAGCCCTTGGGAATGCAGACGCTCGTTGACGAGGGCGAGCAGTGTGGGTGCAATGATTGAATAACATAGATTTCTTAATGTATTTTGCAACGCGAGCGGTGTAGTTGGGGTATCAGTCTCAAAAACTCACTCAGGAAACGAACCAACACGGTAAACAATTCAAGCTTCTGCAAAAGACTACAGAAAACACACCTCTTTTAACAGGGACACATTCATGAAATAATAAGACACACCAGACTCCAATAAAAGTCTTTAGTGCGATCTCTGCACCCTCTGGTGCCAAGAGGAACCATGACAGAGAGAGAGACAGCACAAATACAAATTCCATCTAGACACCGTTACCCTAAAGCACAAAAAAACTATACATACCTCGGCCTAAACATCAGCGCCAAAGGTAACCTTCAAAAAGCTGTGAAGATCTGAGTGACAAGGCAAGAAGGGCCTTCTATGCCATCAAAGGGAACATAAAATGTGACATGTACAACGTAAAATGCGAAATAATGCATGCAGAGCAGAGTTAGGCCGATACCCACTAATTATCCAAATCCAGAAAAGAGAAGTTAAATTCTACAACCACTTAAAAGGAAGTTCAAACCTTCCATAACAAAGCCATCACCTACAGAGAGATTAATCTGGAGAAAAGTCCCCTAAGCAAGTTGGTCCTAGGCCTCTGTTCACCAACAGAGCCACAGGACAGGATAGAGAGAGAGAATATATATCCGTGTGGGTAAAAGGGGTCACATTAAATACCTGGGTGTCTGGCTAGACTGTAAACTCTCCTTCCAGACTCACATTAAGCATCTCCAATCCAAAGTTAAATCTAGAATCGGCTTCCTATTTCGCAACAAAGCCTCATTCACTCATGCTGCCAAACATACCCTCATAAAACTGACTATCCTACCGATCCTTGACTTCGGCGATGTCATTTACAAAATAGCCTCCAACACTACTCAGCAAATTGGATGCAGTCTATCACAGTGCTATCCGTTTTGTCACCAAAGCCCCATATACTACCCACCACTGCGACCTGTATGCTCTATTTTGGCTGGTCCTCACAAAATATTCGTTGCCAAACCCACTGGCTCCAGGTCATCTATACGTCTTTGCTCGGTAAAGCCCCGCCTTCTCTCAGCTCACTGGTCACCATAGCAACACCCACCCGTAGCACGCGCTCCAGCAGGTATATTTCACTGGTCACCCCCAAAGCAAACACCTCGTTGGCCGCCTTTTCTTCCAGTTCTCTGCTGCCAATGACAAGAACGAATTGATAAAATTACTGAATTGGAGACTTATATCTCCGTCACTAACTTTAAGCATCAGCTGTCAGAGCAGCTTACCGATCTGTAAATAGCCCATCCAACTACCTACCTCATCCCCATATTTGATTTGTTTTTCTGCTCTTTGCACACCAGTATTTCTACTTGCACATCCTCATCTGCACACCTATCACTCCAGTGTAAATTGCTAAATTGTTATTACTTCGCCACTATTGGCCTATTTATTGCCTTACCTCCTTACTTCATTTGCACACACTGTATACAGATTTTTCTATTGTGTTATTGACTGTACGTTTCTTTATGTGTAACACTGTGTTGTTGTTTGTCGCACTGCTTTGCTTTATCTTGGCCAAGTCGCAGTTGTAAATGAGAACTTGTTCTCAACTGGCCTACCTGGTTAAATAAAGGTGAAATAAAAGAAAAGATCAATTTAAAGAAAAATGTGGGTAGAACTCTCTGTGTGTGCATGCATGTGTGAGTTTGTGTTGAATGTGTTTTGTGTTATCTTTGGATACAGCCCCCTCTACCTGGCCCCCTCTGCCCCTGCGTGTGTGTGTGTGTGTATGTGTGTGTGTGTGTGTGTGTGTGTGTGTGTGTGTGTGTGTGTGTGTGTGTGTGTGTGTGTGTGTGTGTGTGTGTGTGTGTGTGTGTGTGTGTGTGTGTGTGTGTGCGTGTGTGCGTGCGTGCGTGCGTGCGTGCGTGCGTGCGTGTGTGCGTGCAGGTGTGTTTAATGACAGGCAGAATATGATGAGATAGGGGCTGCAGGGACCACATCCACCTGTTATTTTCCAGTCCACGCACACACACACACACGCGCACACACAGACGCACACACACACAGTCACAGAGGTGATCTCATTTTGTGACTCTGTGGGGGAAGCTGTTGCCTCATCGTCAGACAGACAGTGCCAGGTAATTAACCTGCCACAGAAGAAATCCCCCCCACCCTCTCTGTCTCTCTCTCTCTGTCTCTCTCTCGCTGTATCTCTCTCTCTCTCTCTCTCTCTCTGGAATTGTTTCACAATGGTGCTGTTGGTTTCTATCTTGCTGTCATCTACCATTACAAGTGCAAGTGTTGTTAGCTTAATTCCATTCCAAATGTATCCGGTCTTGGAAAAAGGCTCACACAAAACTTTTCCAGTCCATTTCTGCCAATGTATAGGGCTGAAAACCTGTATAGCCTTAACTGTTTATTTACAATATATTCTGATTGTTTCCTTTTTTTAGCTACCACTGTGAGCATTACTCATCAGGTCTGAATCCAATGTTCCTCCCCTGACCAGGAGTACTCCTCTTTTTGATTGCAAATTGGTCTTGAGTTCAATTCTCTTATTTTCTTTCTTTCTCTAGCTCTCTCTCTCTCTCATTGTGATAGATAGATCTACATGAATTCCCTTTACTAAAGAATACTTAAGGGCTTTTCTCCTAGGACAGTGAACCAGATAAATAGTGTGTTAATTAGCAAGCTGATCGATGTAAATCCCCCTTCTATCTATCTCTCTCTTTCTCTCACACACACACACACACACACACACACACACACACACACACACACACACACACACACACACACACACACACACACACACACACACACACACACACACACACACACACACACACACACACACACACACACACACACACACACACACACACACACACACACTCAGTTAAACAGACTCACACACATGAAGGACTGACTGGAACCGAATAGTTGCCAAAGTAAAAAAATAGAAAGACGATAGGTGTTACTGGACTGAACTCTTTGATGGTTGCCTGGCGACTCAAACTGAGCTCGTTGATGGTTGCCTGGCGACTCAAACTGAGTTCTTCCGCTGCCAAAGTAAAACAATAGAAAGACGTTAGGTGTTACTGGACTGAGCTCGTTGATGGTTTCCTGGCGACTCAAACTAAGTTCTTCCACTGCTCTATGTTCGCTACATACTTCAGTCTGAGGGTGTTTTCACATATAGTCCTCTTTAAAATAACCAATCTCAGTCCTCTTTAAAGTTAACTCTGTGGTTAAAAAAATGTGCGATATAGCTCAGTTCTCTTTGTATTCACACTGCCCTTGCCTTTTGCCAGTCCACTTCAACTATTTTGAGTCCTCTTTGCATTCACATTGCTGTGTTTAGAAAGGAACCAAGATCTTTTTTCAACATTCACTCAATGCACTCTGGGTTTTAACAAAGTGCAGGACAGGCCATTCCATCAGAATGTGTTATCGGACAGCTAGATATACCTAGTTACATTTTGGAAGCTTATAGATTGCATTTAGTTATAAGAAGAGCCATGATAATTGTAATTAGAAGCTAATATTACGATTTATATATCATTGGTAACGTAAAAAATAGTAGAATAATAACTTCAGATTAAATAATGCTGTAATTGAAAAATGTACACACCCAATGTAGTCTACTGCCCCTTTAAGAGCTAGAATTGATTTTGTACCTGTCACGCCCTGACCTTAGAGATCCTTTTTATTGCCGATGTTTGGTTAGGTCAGGGTGTGACTCGGGTGAGAAAGTCTATGTTTTACATTTCTTTGTTTTTGGACATGTGTGGTTCCCAATCAGAGGCAGCTGTCTATCGTTGTCTCTGATTGGGGATCACATATGAGTTGTCATTTTCCTTTTGGGTTTTGTGGGATCTTGTTTTCTGTTTAGTGTCTGTACCTGACAGAACTGTGCACTTTCGTTTTCACTTTTGTTATTTTGTTTGAGTGCGCTTTGGTCCATCCCTTTCGGCGAGAGTCGTTACAGTACCCTATGGTGTGATTCTCACCAAATATGTTGTCTTCTCACACTATTCAAACCCCACAATCAATAAACAGCTTATGAAGCTCTCTTAGCCTATAGGTCACATATTGCAAACAAATAATCTTGAACTAAAACCTCCACACATATTTTGGCATTTCTGTGCACCCTTGACAATCGCCAATAAATATCCAAGAACAGCACATGTTTTTTTCCTTGAACCTGCACATCATCATCATCATCTCTCTCTTGTGTCAGGCACCAATGTGACGGGTTATGGCAGGAGAAACAGTGTTGCATTAGTCTAGTGTGTGGTGCGGGAATAATGACATGCTAACCTGGGGAGCTTTGTGTTCACGTTGTCCTATAAAAGGGAACCAGACCGCGAAGTTCAAGCCAACCGAACTCAGACCACTTCTTCAGATGGTCTCAGTTCAATTCACTTAAGGGGCTCTTTTGAGGGGTCTGAGTTCCTTTGAAGTGTTCACATTGCACACAAAAAATAAGCGAAGCACACTGAGTTCATAAAAATTGACAGAAAGGGGACAAGTGTGAAAACTGTAACGGCGTTCGTCTGTCGAAAGAGAGTCGGACCAAAATGCGGCGTGGTGGTTACTCATGTTCTTTAATTCAAATAATGACGATACATGAAATAACTTAAATTACAAAACAACAAACGGAACGCGAAAACCTATACAGCCTATCTGGTGACTACAAACACAGAGACAGGAACAATCACCCACGAAAACCACTCACAGAATATGGCTGCCTAAATATGGTTCCCAATCAGAGACAACGATAATCACCTGACTCTGATTGAGAACCGCCTCAGGCAGCCATAGACTAATTAGACACCCCACAAGACCCCAAGACAAAAACACACCACAATAACCCATGTCACAACCTGGCCTGACTAAATAAAGAAAGAAAACACAAAATACTAAGACCAAGGCGTGACAAAAACACCAGAGACAAAACCCTGAGACTGCCAAAAGGAAGGCTATTGTACAAAAGAATGTCATCAGCAATTGTATCATTTCTTACCAATCAGAGTATCAAAGCCCATGATGAATTTTCAAAACGCCACTTTACCAACGAGGAAGATTGGTGCCGGAGGGGAGGGCTGCCGTTTTACGGGCTCCTAACCAACTGTGCTATTTTGTTAGTTTTTTCGTGTTGTTTATTTTTGTACTTATTTTGTACATGATGTTGCTGCTACCATCGCTTATGACCGAAAATAACTTCTGGACATCAGAACAGCGATTACTCACCTCAAACTGGGCGAAGATTTTCTCTTTAACAAGTCCGACGCGGAGGATATACTGCTTTCTCGGGAACGGGCCCAAATCCCCATCATTTGCATGAAGATAAGATGGAGAAAAAGGGGGTGGTGGTCAGGCTGCCTTCTGAGAATTCGTAGGCGAGTGAGTTAACCTCCTCTACCATCAGTCCTATTTGCCAACTTGCAATCATTGGATAACAAAATGGATGAGCTATGACTAAGGATATCCTACCACCGGGACATTAAAACTGTAATATCTTATGTTTCACTGAGTCGTAGCTGAACTACATGGATAATATACAGCTGGTGGGGTTTTCTGTCCATCGGCAAGATAGAACAGCTGCTTCCAGTAAAACAAGGGGTGGTGGTCTGTGTCTATTTGTAAATAACAGCTTGTGCACTAAATCTAATATTAAGGAAGTCCCAAGGTTTTGTTCGCCTGCGGTAGAGTATCTCATGATAAGCTGTAGACCACACTATTTACCAAGAGAGTTTTCATCTATGTTTTTCGTAGCTGTCTTTTTACCACCACAAACTGATGCAGGCACTAAGACTGCACTTAACGTGCTGTATAGGGCCATAAGCAAACAGCATTATACCACCCTGCATCCCACTGCCGGCTTGCTTCTGAAGCTAAACAGGGTTGGTCCTTGGCAGTCCCTCGATGCAAGACCAGATGCTGCTGGAAGTGGTATTGGAGGGCCAAAAAAAAGGTCTAAAAAAATATCCCAATGCCCCAGGGCAGTGATTGGGGACAACCTGTGTAGGCTGCCGTCTTTCGAATGGGATGTTAAACGAGTGTCCTGACTCTCTGTGGTCACTAAAGATCCCATATCACTTATCATAAGAGTAGGAGTGTTAACCCCGGTGTCCTGGCTAAATTCCCAGTCTGGCCCTCATACCATCAGTCACCTGATCATCCCCAGTTTACAATATGCTCAATACTCTTCCCTGTAACTATTCCCCAGGTTGTTGCTGTAAATGAGAATGTGTTCTCAGTCTACTTACCTGGTAAAATAAGGGTTAAATGAAATTAAATCCAGTGACCGGGGACTTTAATGCAGGGAAACTTAAATCAGTTTTACCTAATTTCTACCAGTATGTTAAATGTGCAACCAGAGGGAAAAAAAAAACCTTTACTCCACACACAGATACACGTACAAATCTGTCCCTCGCCCTCCATTTGACAAATCTGACCATAACTCTATCCTCCTGATTCCTGCTGACACGCAAAAACTTTGAAAGGCTTGTCATGGTTCATATCAACACCATAATCCCAGAAACCATAGACTGCCCCTTCACATCCATACATGATGCAATCTCTATTGCACCCCACAATGCCCTTTCCCACCTGGACAAAAGGAACACCTATGTGAGAATGCTATTCATTGACTACAGCTCAGCGTTCAACACCATAGTGGACTCAAAACTTATCACTAAGCTAAGGACCCTGGGATAGTGGAGCAGATTGAGAGCTTCAAGTTCCTTGGTGTCCACATCACCAACAAACTATCATGGTCCAAACACACCAAGATATTCATGAAGAGGGCACGACAACGCCTATTCCCCCTCAGGAGAATGAAAAGATTTGGCATGGGTCCTCAGATCCTCAAAAGGTTATACAGCTGCACCATCGAGAGCATCATCGCCTGGTATGGCAACTGCTCTGCCTCCAACCACAAGGCACTACAGAGGGTAATGCGTATGGCCGAGTACATCACTGGGCCCATGCTTCCTGCCACCCAGGACCTCTATGCCAGGCGGTGTCAGATTGCCAAGGACTCCAGCCACCCTAGTCATAAACTGTTTTCTCTGCTATCACACGGCAGGCGGTACCGGAGCACCAAGTCTAGGTCAAAAAGGCTTCTTAACAGCTTCTATTTCCAAGCCATAAGACTCTCGAACAGTTAATAAGATGGTCACCCGGACTACTTGTATTGTCCCCACTCTTCTTTTTTACGCTGCTCCTAAACTCTGTTTATTATCCATGCATAGTCACTTTACCTCTACCTACATGTACATATTACCTCAATTACCTCGACTAACCGGTGCACCCGCACATTGACTCTGTACTGGAACTCACTGTATATAGCCTTGCTCCTGTTATGTTATCGTTGCTCCTTAATTATTTGTTATATTTCTCTTTTTTTTTCTTCTTAAAACTGCATTGTTGGTTAAGGGCTTGTAAGTAAGCATTTCACTGTAAGTTCTACACCTGTTGTATTCAGCATTTCACTGTAAGGTCTACAACTGTTGTATTCGGCCCATGTGACTAATTTGTTATGGCTCTGGCCCAACCCTTCGGTTTCTGAGACCAATCAGAACAGTTAGAGTGTGTTTGTGTTCTAGAAATCGTTGTGGAGGTACTCAGATCCAGACTTATTGCGGAGAAAAAACAAACGTTTATGGGCGTGGCGTAGAGGTTGGCCTGAGCAAGGAGTATGGGTTGCCAGGCAATGCCAAAAAGGGTTTCCACTAGATAGTACAGCCACAAAGTCAAATTGGCTATATTGTCAAAATTCATGAAAAAAAATATGTACTTAAGGTTAGGCATACGGTTATCAGTATGGCTGAGGTTAGAGTTAGGTTTAAAATCACAAGAAGATAAATTGGAGAAATAGCCTGGATTTGGTATTTTGTGGCTGTGGTAACGAGCGACAACCAAAACTGTTTGATATGCCTATTGCTGAGTGTGGAATCTAATTTTGTCTCTCTCTACCTGGGCTAATATTTGCCGCTGAGAGATTGCCCTTCATTAACGTATGCAAATGTGTGTTTCCCCCAGCTGAGCAGCTGGTCTCACTCTCATACTCTCAATTGAGTGTGTCCTTCATATTTACACCGCTGGTCAATGACACTAGTGAGTGTTGTGTGTGTGTGTCCTTCATATCTACACCTCTGGTCAATGACAGTAGTGAGTGTTGTGTGTGTCCTTCATATCTACACCTCTGGTCAATGACAGTAGTGAGTGTTGTGTGTGTGTGTCCTTCATATCTACACCTCTGGTCAATGACAGTAGTGAGTGTTGTGTGTGTGTGTCCTTCATATTTACATCTCTGGTCAATGACAGTAGTGAGTGTTGTGTGTGTGTGTCCTTCATATCTACACCTCTGGTCAATGACAGTAGTGAGTGTTGTGTGTGTGTGTCCTTCATATCTACATCTCTGGTCAATGACAGTAGTGAGTGTTGTTGTGTGTGTGTCCTTCATATCTACACCTCTGGTCAATGACAGTAGTGAGTGTTGTGTGTGTGTGTCCTTCATATCTACATCTCTGGTCAATGACAGTAGTGAGTGTTGTGTGTGTGTGTCCTTCATATCTACACCTCTGGTCAATGACAGTAGTGAGTGTTGTGTGTGTGTGTCCTTCATATCTACACCTCTGGTCAATGACAGTAGTGAGTGTTGTGTGTGTGTGTGTCCTTCATATCTACACCTCTGGTCAATGACAGTAGTGAGTGTTGTGTGTGTCCTTCATATCTACACCTCTGGTCAATGACAGTAGTGAGTGTTGTGTGTGTCCTTCATATCTACACCTCTGGTCAATGACAGTAGTGAGTGTTGTGTGTGTCCTTCATATCTACACCTCTGGTCAATGGCAGTAGTGAGTGTTGTGTGTGTGTGTGTCCTTCATATCTACGCCGCTGGTCAATGACAGTAGTGAGTATTGTGTGTGTGTGTGTTTCATATCTACACCTCTGGTCAATGGCAGTAGTGAGTGTTGTGTGTGTGTGTCCTTCATATCTACAACTCTGGTCAATGACAGTAGTGAGTGTTGTGTGTGTCCTTCATATCTACACCTCTGGTCAATGACAGTAGTGAGTGTTGTGTGTGTCCTTCATATCTACACCTCTGGTCAATGACAGTAGTGAGTGTTGTGTGTGTCCTTCATATCTACACCTCTGGTCAATGGCAGTAGTGAGTGTTGTGTGTGTCCTTCATATCTACACCTCTGGTCAATGACAGTAGTGAGTGTGTGTGTGTGTCCTTCATATCTACACCTCTGGTCAATGGCAGTAGTGAGTGTTGTGTGTGTGTGTGTCCTTCATATCTACACCTCTGGTCAATGACAGTAGTGAGTGTTGTGTTGTGTGTGTCCTTCATATCTACACCTCTGGTCAATGACAGTAGTGAGTGTTGTGTGTGTCCTTCATATCTACACCTCTGGTCAATGACAGTAGTGAGTGTTGTGTGTGTCCTTCATATCTACACCTCTGGTCAATGGCAGTAGTGAGTGTTGTGTGTGTCCTTCATATCTACACCTCTGGTCAATGACAGTAGTGAGTGTTGTGTGTGTCCTTCATATCTACACCTCTGGTCAATGACAGTAGTGAGTGTTGTGTGTGTCCTTCATATCTACACCTCTGGTCAATGACAGTAGTGAGTGTTGTGTGTGTGTGTGTGTCCTTCATATCTACACCTCTGGTCAATGGCAGTAGTGAGTGTTGTGTGTGTGTGTGTCCTTCATATCTACACCTCTGGTCAATGGCAGTAGTGAGTGTTGTGTGTGTGTGTGTCCTTCATATCTACGCCGCTGGTCAATGGCAGTAGTGAGTGTTGTGTGTGTGTGTGTTTCATATCTACACCTCTGGTCAATGGCAGTAGTGAGTGTTGTGTGTGTGTGTGTCCTTCATATTGACACCTCTGGTCAATGGCAGTAGTGAGTGTTGTGTGTGTGTGTGTCCTTCATATTGACACCTCTGGTCAATGGCAGTAGTGAGTGTTGTGTGTGTGTGTGTCCTTCATATTGACACCTCTGGTCAATGGCAGTAGTGAGTGTTGTGTGTGTGTGTGTGTCCTTCATATTGACACCTCTGGTCAATGACAGTAGTGAGTGTTATGTGTGTGTGTGTCCTTCATATCTACACCTCTGGTCAATGACAGTAGTGAGTGTTGTGTGTGTGTGTGTCCTTCATATCTACACCGCTGGTCAATGACAGTAGTGAGTGTTGTGTGTGTCCTTCATATCTACACCTCTGGTCAATGACAGTAGTGAGTGTTGTGTGTGTGTGTGTGTCCTTCATATCGACACCTCTGGTCAATGACAGTAGTGAGTGTTGTGTGTGTGTGTGTCCTTCATATCAACACCTCTGGTCAATGACAGTAGTGAGTGTTGTGTGTGTCCTTCATATCTACACCGCTGGTCAATGGCAGTAGTGAGTGTTGTGTGTGTCCTTCAAATCTACACCTCTGGTCAATGACAGTAGTGAGTGTTGTGTGTGACCTTCATATCTACACCGCTGGTCAATGGCAGTAGTGAGTGTTGTGTGTGTCCTTCATATCTACACCTCTGGTCAATGACAGTAGTGAGTGTTATGTGTGTGTGTGTCCTTCATATCTACACCTCTGGTCAATGGCAGTAGTGAGTGTTGTGTGTGTGTGTCCTTCATATCTACACCTCTGGTCAATGGCAGTAGTGAGTGTTGTGTGTGTGTGTGTGTCCTTCATATCTACACCTCTGGTCAATGGCAGTAGTGAGTGTTGTGTGTGTGTGTGTTTCATATCTACACCTCTGGTCAATGGCAGTAGTGAGTGTTGTGTGTGTGTGTGTTTCATATCTACACCTCTGGTCAATGGCAGTAGTGAGTGTTGTGTGTGTGTGTGTCATTCATATTGACACCTCTGGTCAATGGCAGTAGTGAGTGTTGTGTGTGTGTGTCCTTCATATCTACACCGCTGGTCAATGACAGTAGTGAGTGTTGTGTGTGTGTGTCCTTCATATTGACACCTCTGGTCAATGGTAGTAGTGAGTGTTGTGTGTGTGTGTGTCCTTCATATTGACACCTCTGGTCAATGGCAGTAGTGAGTGTGTGTGTGTGTGTGTGTCCTTCATATTGACACCTCTGGTCAATGGCAGTAGTGAGTGTTGTGTGTGTGTGTGTCCTTCATATCGACACCTCTGGTCAATGACAGTAGTGAGTGTTGTGTGTGTCCTTCATATCGACACCTCTGGTCAATGACAGTAGTGAGTGTTGTGTGTGTGTGTGTCCTTCATATCTACACCTCTGGTCAATGACAGTAGTGAGTGTTGTGTGTGACCTTCATATCTACACCGCTGGTCAATGGCAGTAGTGAGTGTTGTGTGTGTCCTTCATATCTACACCTCTGGTCAATGACAGTAGTGAGTGTTATGTGTGTGTGTGTCCTTCATATCTACACCTCTGGTCAATGGCAGTAGTGAGTGTTGTGTGTGTGTGTCCTTCATATCTACACCTCTGGTCAATGGCAGTAGTGAGTGTTGTGTGTGTGTGTGTTTCATATCTACACCTCTGGTCAATGGCAGTAGTGAGTGTTGTGTGTGAGTGTGTCATTCATATTGACACCTCTGGTCAATGGCAGTAGTGAGTGTTGTGTGTGTGTCCTTCATATCGACACCTCTGGTCAATGGCAGTAGTGAGTGTTGTGTGTGTGTGTCCTTCATATCTACACCGCTGGTCAATGACAGTAGTGAGTGTTGTGTGTGTGTGTGTGTCCTTCATATCGACACCTCTGGTCAATGACAGTAGTGAGTGTTGTGTGTGTGTGTGTCCTTCATATCGACACCTCTGGTCAATGGCAGTAGTGAGTGTTGTGTGTGTGTGTGTCCTTCATATCTACACCTCTGGTCAATGACAGTAGTGAGTGTTGTGTGTGTGTGTGTCCTTCATATCGACACCTCTGGTCAATGACAGTAGTGAGTGTTGTGTTGTGTGTGTCCTTCATATCTACACCTCTGGTCAATGGCAGTAGTGAGTGTGTGTGTGTGTCCTTCATATCTACACCTCTGGTCAATGACAGTAGTGAGTGTTGTGTGTGTGTGTCCTTCATATCTACACCTCTGGTCAATGGCAGTAGTGAGTGTTGTGTGTGTCCTTCATATCGACACCTCTGGTCAATGACAGTAGTGAGTGTTGTGTTGTGTGTCCTTCATATCGACACCTCTGGTCAATGACAGTAGTGAGTGTTGTGTGTGTGTGTCCTTCATATCGACACCTCTGGTCAATGACAGTAGTGAGTGTTGTGTTGTGTGTGTCCTTCATATCTACACCTCTGGTCAATGGCAGTAGTGAGTGTTGTGTTGTGTGTGTCCTTCATATCTACACCTCTGGTCAATGACAGTAGTGAGTGTTGTGTGTGTGTGTCCTTCATATCGACACCTCTGGTCAATGACAGTAGTGAGTGTTGTGTGTGTCCTTCATATCTACACCTCTGGTCAATGACAGTAGTGAGTGTTGTGTGTGACCTTCATATCTACACCGCTGGTCAATGGCAGTAGTGAGTGTTGTGTGTGTGTGTGTCCTTCATATCTACACCTCTGGTCAATGACAGTAGTGAGTGTTGTGTGTGTGTGTCCTTCATATCGACACCTCTGGTCAATGACAGTAGTGAGTGTTGTGTTGTGTGTGTCCTTCATATCGACACCTCTGGTCAATGACAGTAGTGAGTGTTGTGTTGTGTGTGTCCTTCATATCTACACCTCTGGTCAATGGCAGTAGTGAGTGTTGTGTTGTGTGTGTCCTTCATATCTACACCTCTGGTCAATGACAGTAGTGAGTGTTGTGTTGTGTGTGTCCTTCATATCGACACCTCTGGTCAATGACAGTAGTGAGTGTTGTGTGTGTCCTTCATATCTACACCTCTGGTCAATGACAGTAGTGAGTGTTGTGTGTGACCTTCATATCTACACCGCTGGTCAATGGCAGTAGTGAGTGTTGTGTGTGTGTGTGTCCTTCATATCGACACCTCTGGTCAATGACAGTAGTGAGTGTTGTGTGTGTGTGTCCTTCATATCTACACCTCTGGTCAATGGCAGTAGTGAGTGTTGTGTGTGTGTGTCCTTCATATCTACACCTCTGGTCAATGACAGTAGTGAGTGTTGTGTGTGTGTGTGTCCTTCATATCGACACCGCTGGTCAATGGCAGTAGTGAGTGTGTGTGTGTGTGTGTGTCCTTCATATCTACACCGCTGGTCAATGACAGTAGTGAGTGTTGTGTGTGTCCTTCATATCTACACCTCTGGTCAATGACAGTAGTGAGTGTTGTGTGTGTGTGTGTGTGTCCTTCATATCTACACCGCTGGTCAATGGCAGTAGTGAGTGTTGTGTGTTTGCTTGTGCATGTCAGTGGATGCTGTTGAGGGGAGCATGGGTCATAATAATGGCTAGAATGGAGTCAATAGAATGGTACCAAACACATGGTTTCCATTCCAACCATTAATATGAGCCGTCCTCCCCTCAGCAGCCTCCACTGTCGTGTGTGTCTGTGTGATATACATGCACATGTATCACTGTGAATGTGTTTGTGTGTGTCTGAAAGGATGAATGTGAAATATCATGTGATCTCCCAATACCGGTTTCCTCTAAGCTTTTATAGATGAACAGCAAATGGAACAGATCCTGGCTTTGAACTCAACTCTTCTCCTCTCTACTGTTTTCCATTCTCCGCAGTACGTTTTCCTCGGTCAAGACCCCTGTCTGCCCCTGGCAGCACCACTTTAGATGGGGTCACAGACATACACGTAACACACACACATACCACTTTAGACAGAGCCGAGGGGAACTGTCAGAGGAGTCACTTTCCATTAGAATGCTAGTAGAACAGAGACTGCCACAGACAGCAGAGAGGGAGAGCAAGGGAGTGAGAGAGAGGGAAGGGGATACGGGGTGAGGGGCAGAGAGTGAGAGGGAGAGAAACACACACAGAGAGAGAGAGAGAGAGAGAGAGAGCGTGCGAGAGAGAGAAACACGCAGAGCGAGAGAGAGAAGGACTCACCACTGATTAATAAGTATAGATTGACATAGCGATGCTATTCCCACCCTTAGATCCAGCAGGTCAGGACTAGCCCACCCAGGCTTGACTCATCACTTGAATTAATATTACATACATTTTCCAGAATGATCTCTGTGAACTCCAGAGCTGTATGGGGGACTGGGAGAGGGGAGCTGTGTGAGACTTTATCACCCCCCCTACACTATCCCCCCACTGAGACTGTATCACCCCCCCACTATCCCCCCACTGAGACGGTATCACCCCCCCACTACCCCCCACTATCCCCCCACTGAGACGGTATCACCCCCCACTACCCCCCCCCCCACTATCCCCTCACTGAGACTGTATCACTATCCCCCCCACTATCCCCTCACTGAGACTGTATCACCCCCCCACTATCCCCTCACTGAGACTGTATCACCCCCCCACTATCCCCTCACTGAGACTGTATCACCCCCCTACTATCCCCTCACTGAGACTGTATCACCCCCCCTACTATCCCCTCACTGAGACTGTATCACCCCCCCCACTATCCCTCACTGAGACTGTATCACCCCCCCACTATCCCCTCACTGAGACTGTATCACCCCCCCACTATCCCCCTCACTGAGACTGTATCACCCCCCACTATCCCCTCACTGAGACTGTATCACCCCCCCCACTATCCCCTCACTGAGACTATCACTGAGACCCCCCCACTATCCCCTCACTGAGACTGTATCCCCCCACTATCCCCTCACTGAGACTGTATCACCCCCCCACTATCCCCTCACTGAGACTGTATCACCCCCCACTATCCCCTCACTGAGACTGTATCACCCCCCCACTATCCCCTCACTGAGACTGTATCACCCCCCCACTATCCCCTCACTGAGACTGTATCACCACACCCCCCACTATCCCCTCACTGAGACTGTATCACCCCCCCCCACTATCCCCTCACTGAGACTGTATCACCCCCACTATCCCCTCACTGAGACTGTATCACCCCCCACTATCCCCTCACTGAGACTGTATCATCCCCCCCCCCACTATCCCCTCACTGAGACTGTATCACCCCCCCCCACTATCCCCTCACTGAGACTGTATCACCCCCCCACTATCCCCTCACTGAGACTGTATCTGAGACTGTATCCCCCCCACTATCCCCTCACTGAGACTGTATCCCCCCCACTATCCCCTCACTGAGACTGTATCACCCCCCCACTATCCCCTCACTGAGACTGTATCACCCCCCCACTATCCCCTCACTGAGACTGTATCACCCCCCACTATCCCCTCACTGAGACTGTATCACCCCCACTATCCCCTCACTGAGACTGTATCACCCCCCCACTATCCCCTCACTGAGACTGTATCACCCACTATCCCCACTATCCCCTCACTGAGACTGTATCACCCCCCCCACTCCCCACTATCCCCTCACTGAGACTGTATCCCCCCCCCACTATCCCCTCACTGAGACTGTATATCATCCCCTCACTGAGACCCCCCACTATCCCCTCACTGAGACTGTATCACCCCCCACTATCCCCTCACTGAGACTATCACCCCCCCACTATCCCCTCACTGAGACTGTATCACCCCCCCCCACTATCCCCTCACTGAGACTGTATCCCCTATCCCCTCACTGAGACTGTATCACCCCCCCCCCCTGAGACTATCCACTATCCCCTCACTGAGACTGTATCACCCCCCACTATCCCCTCCTGAGACTGTATCATCCCCTCACTGAGACTGTATCACCCCCCACTATCCCCTCACTGAGACTGTATCACCCCCCACCCCCACTATCCCCTCACTGAGACTGTATCACCCCCCACTATCCCCTCACTGAGACTGTATCACCCCCCCCCCACTATCCCCTCACTGAGACTGTATCACCCCCCACTATCCCCTCCACTATCCCCTCACTGAGACTGTATCACCCCCCACTATCCCCTCACTGAGACTGTATCACCCCCCACTATCCCCCCACTATCCCCTCACTGAGACTGTATCACTATCCCCTCCCCCCACTATCCCCTCACTGAGACTGTATCACCCCCCCACTATCCCCTCACTGAGACTGTATCACCCCCCCCCACTATCCCCTCACTGAGACTGTATCACCCCCCACTATCCCCTCACTGAGACTGTATCACCCCCCACTATCCCCTCACTGAGACTGTATCCCCCCCACTATCCCCTCACTGAGACTGTATCACCCCCCACTATCCCCCCACTATCCCCTCACTGAGACTGTATCACCCCCACTATCCCCCCCACTATCCCCTCACTGAGACTGTATCACCCCCCACTATCCCCTCACTGAGACTGTATCACCCCCCCCACCCCTCACTGAGACTGTATCACCCCCCCACTATCCCTCACTGAGACCTATCCCTCACTGAGACTGTATCACCCCCCCACTATCCCCTCACTGAGACTGTATCACCCCCCCACTATCCCCTCACTGAGACTGTATCACCCCCCCCCACTATCCCCTCACTGAGACTGTATCACCCCCCCACTATCCCCTCACTGAGACTGTATCACCCCCCCCACTATCCCCTCACTGAGACTGTATCACCCCCCCCCCCACTATCCCCTCACTGAGACTGTATCACCCCCCACCCCCCACTATCCCCTCACTGAGACTGTATCACCCCCCACTATCCCCTCACTGAGACTGTATCACCCCCCACTATCCCCTCACTGAGACTGTATCCCCCCCCACTATCCCCTCACTGAGACTGTATCACCCCCCCCCCCCCCACTATCCCCTCACTGAGACTGTATCACCCCCCACTATCCCCCACTGAGACTATCCCCTCACTGAGACTGTATCACCCCCCCACTATCCCCTCACTGAGACTGTATCACCCCCCCTATCCCCACTATCCCCTCACTGAGACTGTATCACCCCCCACTATCCCCTCACTGAGACTGTATCACCCCCCACTATCCCCTCACTGAGACTGTATCACCCCCCCACTATCCCCTCACTGAGACTGTATCACCCCCACTATCCCTATGAGACATCCCCCCCACTATCCCCTCACTGAGACTGTATCACCCCCCCCACCCCCACTATCCCCTCACTGAGACTGTATCACCCCCCACTATCCCCTCCTGAGACTATCACCCCCCCACCCCTCACTGAGACTGTATCACCCCCCCCCACTATCCCCTCACTGAGACTGTATCACCCCCCACTATCCCCTCACTGAGACTGTATCACCCCCCCACTATCCCCTCCTGAGACTCATCCCCTCACTGAGACTGTATCACCCCCCCACTATCCCCTCACTGAGACTGTATCACCCCCCCCCCACTATCCCCTCACTGAGACTGTATCACCCCCCACTATCCCCTCACTGAGACTGTATCACCCCCCACTATCCCCTCACTGAGACTGTATCACCCCCCACTATCCCCTCACTGAGACTGTATCACCCCCCACTATCCCTCACTGAGACTGTATCACCCCCCCACTATCCCCTCACTGAGACTGTATCACCCCCACTATCCCCTCACTGAGACTGTATCCCCCCACTATCCCCTCACTGAGACTGTATCACCCCACCCCCACTATCCCCTCACTGAGACTGTATCACCCCCCCACTATCCCCTCACCCACCCCCTGAGACTATCCCCTCACTGAGACTGTATCACCCCCCCCACTATCCCCTCCTGAGACTGTATCACCCCCCCCCTCACTGAGACTGTATCACCCCCCACTATCCCCTCACTGAGACTGTATCACCCCCCACTATCCCCTCACTGAGACTGTATCACCCCCCACTATCCCCTCACTGAGACTGTATCACCCCCCCCCCCCACTATCCCCTCACTGAGACTGTATCACCCCCCCACTATCCCCTCACTGAGACTGTATCACCCCCCCACTATCCCCTCACTGAGACTGTATCACCCCCTCCTGTATCACCCCCCACTATCCCTCACTGAGACTATCCCCTCACTGAGACTGTATCACCCCCCCCCACTATCCCCTCACTGAGACTGTATCACCCCCCACTATCCCCTCACTGAGACTGTATCACCCCCCCCCACTATCCCCTCACTGAGACTGTATCACCCCCCCCCCCACTATCCCCTCACTGAGACTGTATCACCCCCCCCCACTATCCCCTCACTGAGACTGTATCACCCCCCCACTATCCCCTCACTGAGACTGTATCACCCCCCACTATCCCCTCACTGAGACTGTATCACCCCCCCACTATCCCTCACTGAGACTGTATCACCCCCCACTATCCCCTCACTGAGACTGTATCACCCCCCCCCCCACTATCCCCTCACTGAGACTGTATCACCCCCCACTATCCCCTCACTGAGACTATCACCCCCCACTATCCCCTCACTGAGACTGTATCACCCCCCCACTATCCCCTCACTGAGACTGTATCACCCCCCCCACTATCCCCTCACTGAGACTGTATCACCCCCCACTATCCCCTCACTGAGACTGTATCACCCCCCACTATCCCCTCACTGAGACTGTATCACCCCCCACTATCCCCTCACTGAGACTGTATCACCCCCTATCCCCCCACTATCCCCTCACTGAGACTGTATCACCCCCCCCACTATCCCCTCACCCCACTATCCCCTCACTGAGACTGTATCACCCCCCCACTATCCCCTCACTGAGACTGTATCACCCCCCCCCACTATCCCCTCACTGAGACTGTATCACCCCCCCACTATCCCCTCACTGAGACTGTATCACCCCCCCCACTATCCCCTCACTGAGACTGTATCCCCCCCACTATCCCCTCACTGAGACTGTATCCCCCCCCACTATCCCCTCACTGAGACTGTATCACCCCCCCACCCCCTCACTGAGACTCCCCTCACTGAGACTGTATCACCCCCCACTATCCCCTCACTGAGACTGTATCACCCCCCCACTATCCCCTCACTGAGACTGTATCACCCCCCCCCCCCACTATCCCCTCACTGAGACTGATCACCCCCCCCCCACTATCCCCTCACTGAGACTGTATCACCCCCCACTATCCCCTCACCCCCACTATCCCCTCACTGAGACTGTATCCCCTCACTGAGACTATCACCCCCCCACTATCCCCTCACTGAGACTGTATCATCCCCACTATCCCTCACTGAGACTGTATCACCCCCCACTATCCCCTCACTGAGACTGTATCACCCCCCACTATCCCCTCACTGAGACTGTATCACCCCCCCCCACTATCCCCTCACTGAGACTGTATCACTGAGACTGTATCACCCCCCACTATCCCCTCACTGAGACTGTATCCCCCCCCCCACTATCCCCTCACTGAGACTGTATCACCCCCCCACTATCCCCTCACTGAGACTGTATCACCCCACTATCCCCTCACTGAGACTGTATCACCCCCCCACTATCCCCTCACTGAGACTGTATCACCCCCCCCCACTATCCCCTCACTGAGACTGTATCACCCCCCACTATCCCCTCACTGAGACTGTATCACCCCCCCCACTATCCCTCACTGAGACTGTATCACCCCCCACTATCCCCTCACTGAGACTGTATCACCCCCCTATCCCCCCACTATCCCCTCACTGAGACTGTATCCCCCCCCACTATCCCCTCACTGAGACTGTATCACCCCCCCACTATCCCCTCACTGAGACTGTATCACCCCCCACTATCCCCTCACTGAGACTGTATCACCCCCCACTATCCCCTCACTGAGACTGTATCACCCCCACTATCCCCTCACTGAGACTGTATCACCCCCCACTATCCCCTCACTGAGACTGTATCACCCCCCACTATCCCCCTGAGACTGTATCCCCTCACTGAGACTGTATCACCCCCCACTATCCCCTCACTGAGACTGTATCACCCCCCACTATCCCCTCACTGAGACTGTATCACCCCACTATCCCCTCACTGAGACTGTATCACCCCCCCACTATCCCCTCACTGAGACTGTATCACCCCCCCCCACTATCCCCTCACTGAGACTGTATCACCCCCCCACTATCCCCTCACTGAGACTGTATCACCCCCCACTATCCCCCACTGAGACTGTATCCTATCCCCTCACTGAGACTGTATCACCCCCCCCCCCACTGAGACTATCCCCTCACTGAGACTGTATCACCCCCCCACTATCCCCCCTGAGACTGTATCACCCCCACCCTCACTGAGACTGTATCACCCCCCCCCCCACTATCCCCTCACTGAGACTGTATCACCCCCCCACTATCCCCTCACTGAGACTGTATCACCCCCCCACTATCCCCTCACTGAGACTGTATCACCCCCCACTATCCCCTCACTGAGACTGTATCACCCCCCCACTATCCCCTCACTGAGACTGTATCACCCCCCCACTATCCCCTCACTGAGACTGTATCACCCCCCCACTATCCCTCACTGAGACTGTATCACCCCCCACTATCCCCTCACTGAGACTGTATCACCCCCCCCACTATCCCCTCACTGAGACTGTCATCATCCCCCCCACTATCCCCTCACTGAGACTGTATCACCCCCCACCCCCACTGAGATCCCCTCACTGAGACTGTATCACCCCCCACTATCCCCTCACTGAGACTGTATCACCCCCCACTATCCCCTCACTGAGACTGTATCACCCCCCCCACTATCCCCTCACTGAGACCCACTATCCCCTCACTGAGACTGTATCACCCCCCCCACTATCCCCTCACTGAGACTGTATCACCCCCCACTATCCCTCACTGAGACTATCACCCCCCCACCCCTCACTGAGACTGTATCTGAGACTGTATCACCCCCCACTATCCCCTCACTGAGACTGTATCACCCCCCCCCACTATCCCCTCACTGAGACTGTATCACCCCCACTATCCCTCCTGAGACTGTATCACCCCCTCCCACTATCCCCTCACTGAGACTGTATCACCCCCCACTATCCCCTCACTGAGACTGTATCACCCCCCACTATCCCTCACTGAGACTGTATCACCCCCTATCCCCTCACTGAGACTGTATCACCCCCCACTATCCCCTCACTGAGACTTTATCACCCCCCACTATCCCTCACTGAGATTGTATCACCCCCCCCCCACTATCCCCTCACTGAGACTGTATCACCCCCTACTATCCCCTCACTGAGACTGTATCACCCCCCACTATCCCTCACTGAGACTACCCCCCCTCCCCCTATCCCCTCACTGAGACTGTATCACCCCCCACTATCCCTCACTGAGACTGTATCACCCCCCCCACTATCCCCTCACTGAGACTGTATCACCCCCACTATCCCTCACTGAGACTGTATCACCCCCCACTATCCCCTCACTGAGACTGTATCACCCCCCCACTATCCCCTCACTGAGACTGTATCACCCCCCACTATCCCCTCACTGAGACTGTATCACCCCCCACTATCCCCTCACTGAGACTGTATCACCCCCACTATCCCCTCACTGAGACTGTATCACCCCCACTATCCCCTCACTGAGACTGTATCACCCCCCACTATCCCCTCACTGAGACTGTATCACTGAGACTGTATCCCCCCCACTATCCCCTCACTGAGACTGTATCACCCCCCACTATCCCCTCACTGAGACTGTATCACCCCCCCACTATCCCCTCACTGAGACTGTATCACCCCCACTATGCCCTCACTGAGACTGTATCACCCCCCCTATCCCCTCACTGAGACTGTATCACCCCCCCCCCCACTATCCCCTCACTGAGACTGTATCACCCCCCACTATCCCCTCACTGAGACTGTATCACCCTCCCACTATCCCCTCACTGAGACTGTATCACCCCCCCACTATCCCTCACTGAGACTGTATCACCCCCCACTATCCCCTCACTGAGACTGTATCACCCCCCCCCACTATCCCTCACTGAGACTGTATCACCCCCCCCCCCACTATCCCCTCACTGAGACTGTATCACCCCCCACTATCCCCTCACTGAGACTGTATCACCCCCCCCACTATCCCCTCACTGAGACTGTATCACCCCCTACTATCCCCTCACTGAGACTGTATCACCCCCCACTATCCCTCACTGAGACTGATCACCCCCTCCCCACTATCCCCTCATTGAGACTGTATCACCCCCCACTATCCCCTCACTGAGACTGTATCACCCCCCCCACTATCCCCTCACTGAGACTGTATCACCCCCCACTATCCCCCACTGAGACTGTATCACCCCCCCCTATCCCCTCACTGAGACTGTATCACCCCCCACTATCCCTCACTGAGACATCACCCCCCCACTATCCCCTCACTGAGACTGTATCACCCCCCACACTATCCCCTCACTGAGACTGTATCACCCCTACTATCCCCTCACTGAGACTGTATCACCCCCCACTATCCCTCACTGAGACTGTATCACCCCCCACTATCCCTCGCTGAGACTGTATCACCCCCCACTATCCCCTCACTGAGACTGTATCACCCCCACTATCCCCTCACTGAGACTGTATCACCCCCCACTATCCCCTCACTGAGACTGTATCACCCCCCACTATCCCTCACTGAGACTGTATCTGAGACTGTATCACCCCCACTATCCCCTCACTGAGACTGTATCACCCCCCACTATCCCTCACTGAGACTGTATCACCCCCCACTATCCCTCACTGAGACTGTATCACCCCCCACTATCCCTCACTGAGACTGTATCACCCCCCCCACTATCCCCTCACTGAGACTGAGATTGTATCACCCCCACTATCCCCTCACTGAGACTATCCCCCACTATCCCCTCACTGAGACTGTATCACCCCCCACTATCCCCTCACTGAGACTGATCACCCCCTCCCCACTATCCCCTCACTGAGACTGTATCACCCCCCCCCACTATCCCCTCACTGAGACTGTATCACCCCCCCCCCACTATCCCCTCACTGAGACTGTATCACCCCCCACTATCCCCTCACTGAGACTGTATCACCCCCCACTATCCCCTCACTGAGACTGTATCGCCCCCCCACTATCCCCTCACTGAGACTGTATCACCCCCCCACTATCCCCTCACTGAGACTGTATCACCCCCCACACTATCCCCTCACTGAGACTGTATCACCCCCACTATCCCCTCACTGAGACTGTATCACCCCCCCACTATCCCCTCACTGAGACTGTATCACCCCCCCCCCCTATCCCCTCACTGAGACTGTATCACCCCCCACTATCCCTCACTGAGACTGTATCACCCCCCCACTATCCCCTCACTGAGACTGTATCACCCCCCACTATCCCCTCACTGAGACTGTATCACACCCCCCCACTATCCCCTCACTGAGACTGTATCACCCCCCCACTATCCCTCACTGAGACTGTATCACCCCCCCCACTATCCCCTCACTGAGACTGTATCACCCCCCACTATCCCCTCACTGAGACTGTATCACCCCCCCACTATCCCCTCACTGAGACTGTATCACCCCCCCACTATCCCCTCACTGAGACTGTATCACCCCCCCCCACATCCCCTCACTGAGACTGTATCACCCCCCCCACTATCCCTCACTGAGACTGTATCACCCCCCCACTATCCCCTCACTGAGACTGTATCACCCCCCCACTATCCCCTCACTGAGACTATCCCCTCACTGAGACTGTATCACCCCCCCCCCCACTATCCCCTCACTGAGACTGTATCACCCCCCCCCCACTATCCCCTCACTGAGACTGTATCACCCCCCACTATCCCTCACTGAGACTGTATCACCCCCCACTATCCCCTCACTGAGACTGTATCACCCCCCACTATCCCCCCTGAGATTGTATCACCCCCCACTATCCCCTCACTGAGACTGTATCACCCCCCACTATCCCCTCACTGAGACTGTATCACCCCCCCACTATCCCCTCACTGAGACTGTATCACCCCCCCACTATCCCTCACTGAGACTGTATCACCCCCCACTATCCCCTCACTGAGACTGTATCACCCCCCCCCACTATCCCCTCACTGAGACTGTATCACCCCCCCCACTATCCCTCACTGAGACTGTATCACCCCCCACTATCCCCTCACTGAGACTGTATCACCCCCCACTATCCCTCACTGAGACTTATCACACCCCCCACTATCCCCTCCTGAGACTGTATCACCCCCCCCACTATCCCCTCACTGAGACTGTATCATCCCCACTATCCCTCACTGAGACTGTATCACCCCCCCCCCTCACTGAGACTGTATCACCCCCACTATCCCCTCACTGAGACTGTATCACCCCCCCCACTATCCCCTCACTGAGACTGTATCACTGAGACTGTATCACCCCCCCCACTATCCCCTCACTGAGACTGTATCACCCCCCCACTATCCCTCACTGAGACTGTATCACCCCCACTATCCCCTCACTGAGACTGTATCACCCCCCACTATCCCCTCACTGAGACTGTATCACCCCCCCACTATCCCCTCACTGAGACTGTATCACCCCCCACTATCCCTCACTGAGACTATCCCCCACTATCCCCTCACTGAGACTGTATCACCCCCCACTATCCCCTCACTGAGACTGTATCACCCCCCACTATCCCCTCACTGAGACTGTATCACCCCCCACTATCCCCTCACTGAGACTGTATCACCCCCACTATCCCCTCACTGAGACTGTATCACCCCCCACTATCCCCTCACTGAGACTGTATCACCCCCCACTATCCCCTCACTGAGACTGTATCACCCCCCCACTATCCCCTCACTGAGACTGTATCACCCCCCCACTATCCCCTCACTGAGACTGTATCACCCCCCCCTATCCCCTCACTGAGACTGTATCACCCCCCACTATCCCCTCACTGAGACTGTATCACCCCCCACTATCCCCTCACTGAGACTGTATCACCCCCCCACTATCCCCTCACTGAGACTGTATCACCCCCACTATCCCCTCCTGAGACTATCACCCCCCACTATCCCTCACTGAGACTGTATCACCCCCCACTATCCCTCCTGAGACTATCACCCCCCCCACTATCCCTCACTGAGACTGTATCACCCCCCACTATCCCCTCACTGAGACTGTATCACCCCCACTATCCCCTCACTGAGACTGTATCACCCCCCACTATCCCCTCACTGAGACTGTATCACCCCCCACTATCCCCTCACTGAGACTGTATCACCCCCCACTATCCCCTCACTGAGACTGTATCACCCCCACTATCCCCTCACTGAGACTCACCCCCCCCCACTATCTGAGACTGTATCACCCCCCCCACTATCCCCTCACTGAGACTGTATCACCCCCACTATCCCCTCACTGAGACTGTATCACCCCCCCCCACTATCCCTCACTGAGACTGTATCCCCCCCACTATCCCCTCACTGAGACTGTATCACCCCCCCCCACTATCCCCTCACTGAGACTGTATCACCCCCACTATCCCCTCACTGAGACTATCACCCCCACTATCCCCTCACTGAGACTGTATCATCCCCTCCTGAGACTATCACCCCCCCTATCCCTCACTGAGACTGTATCACCCCCCACTATCCCCTCACTGAGACTGTATCACCCCCCTATCCCCTCACTCTGTATCACCCCCCACTATCCCCTCACTGAGACTGTATCACCCCCCCACTATCCCCTCACTGAGACTGTATCACCCCCACTATCCCTCACTGAGACTGTATCACCCCCCCACTATCCCCTCACTGAGACTGTATGTATCCCCCCACTATCCCCTCACTGAGACTGTATCACCCCCCACTATCCCCTCACTGAGACTGTATCACCCCCCCACTATCCCCTCACTGAGACTGTATCACCCCCCACTATCCCCTCACTGAGACTGTATCACCCCCCACTATCCCCTCACTGAGACTGTATCACCCCCCCACTATCCCCTCACTGAGACTGTATCACCCCCCACTATCCCCTCACTGAGACTGTATCACCCCCCACTATCCCCTCACCCACTATCCCTCACTGAGACTGTATCACCCCCACTATCCCCTCACTGAGACTGTATATCCCCTCACTGAGACTGTATCACCCCCCACTATCCCCTCACTGAGACTGTATCACCCCCCACTATCCCCTCACTGAGACTGTATCACCCCCCCTCACTGAGACTGTATCACCCCCACTATCCCCCCTGAGACTATCACCCCCCACTATCCCTCACTGAGACTGTATCACTGTATCACCCCCACTATCCCCTCACTGAGACTGTATCACCCCCCACTATCCCCTCACTGAGACTGTATCACCCCCCACTATCCCTCACTGAGACTGAGACTGTATCCCCCCCCCCACTATCCCCTCACTGAGACTGTATCACCCCCCCTATCCCCCTGAGACTCACCCCCCACTATCCCCTCACTGAGACTGTATCACCCCCCCACTATCCCCTCACTGAGACTGTATCACCCCCACTATCCCCTCACTGAGACTGTATCACCCCCCACTATCCCCTCACTGAGAGACTGTATCCCTCACTGAGACTGTATCACCCCCCACTATCCCCTCACTGAGACTGTATCATCATCCCCTCACTGAGACCCCACTATCCCCTCACTGAGACTGTATCACCCCCCACTATCCCCTCACTGAGACTGTATCACCCCCCACTATCCCCTCACTGAGACTGTATCACCCCCCCCCACTATCCCCTCACTGAGACTGTATCACCCCCCACTATCCCCTCACTGAGACTGTATCACCCCCACTATCCCCTCACTGAGACTGTACCCCCACTATCCCCTCACTGAGACTGTATCACCCCCCACTATCCCCTCACTGAGACTGTATCACCCCCCACTATCCCCTCACTGAGACTGTATCACCCCCCCACTATCCCTCACTGAGACTGTATCACCCCCACATCCCCCCTGAGACTATCCCCTCACTGAGACTGTATCCCCTCACTGAGACTGTATCACCCCCCCACTATCCCCTCACTGAGACTGTATCACCCCCCACTATCCCCTCACTGAGACTGTATCACCCCCCACTATCCCCTCACTGAGACTGTATCACCCCCCACTATCCCCTCACTGAGACTGTATCACCCCCCACTATCCCTCACTGAGACTGTATCACCCCCCACTATCCCTCACTGAGACTGTATCACCCCCCCCACTATCACCCCCCCCTCACTGAGACTGTATCACCCCCCACTATCCCCTCACTGAGACTGTGAGACTCATCCCCCCCACTATCCCCTCACTGAGACTGTATCACCCCCCACTATCCCCTCACTGAGACTGTATCACCCCCACCCTATCCCCTCACTGAGACATCCCCCACTATCCCTCACTGAGACTGTATCACCCCCCACTATCCCCTCACTGAGACTGTATCACTGAGACTGTATCCCCCCACTATCCCCTCACTGAGACTGTATCACCCCCCACTATCCCCTCACTGAGACTGTATCACCCCCCACTATCCCCTCACTGAGACTGTATCACCCCCCACTATCCCCTCACTGAGACTGTATCACCCCCCACTATCCCCTCACTGAGACTGTATCACCCCCCACTATCCCCTCACTGAGACTGTATCACCCCCCACTATCCCTCACTGAGACTGTATCACCCCCCACTATCCCCTCACTGAGACTGTATCACCCCCCACTATCCCCTCACTGAGACTGTATCACCCCCCACTATCCCCCATTGAGACTGTATCATCCCCCCCCCCCCCCCCACACACACACTCTTTCCCTTCCGAGACTGTGTCACCCTCCCACACACTATCCCCCCGATGAGATTGTTTCACTACCCTACACTATTCCCCCACTGAGACTGTATCACCCCCACTGAGACTGTATCACTCCCCCACACACATTGTATCAATCCCTTTACACTATCCCCTCACTGAGACTCTGTATTTGCTGACTGTGTTTGTTTGCTGAGCCCTCCAGACATAGACACTCTAATCAAGGCAATTCAAGCAAATCAACCCCCCCCCCCCCACACACACACACACACACACACACACACCATTGATGCAACTCAACCAGTGTCTGGCATCCTGCTGCAAACACCATGTGTGACCCAGGCTTTATATGATGTTAATTCCCTGCTACTCTAACGGCTGGCCTGCCTGTGAGAAACCTGGTCTCAGAGCAGTTTTTATTATTCTGTATGTAAATCTGAGACTCTATTTAGTATGATATGTTTAGTTTCGTATCATATGTATTAGCTGGCTAACGTTAGCTAGGCTAGGGGTTAGGGTTAAAGTTAGGATTAAGTTTAGGAGTTAGGTTAAAAGGTTAGGGTTAGGGGAAGGTTTAGATGAAAGGGTTGAGGTTAGGAGAATGGTTAGCTAACATGCTAAGTAGTTGCAATGTAGCTAAAAAGTAGTAAGTTGTTGAGAAGTTGATAATTAGCTGAAGTTGTCCGTGATGAGATGCAAACTCGCATTCTTTGGGTTGCTAGACATTTGCATTATATGCCTACCCACCCGACCAACCACCCTACATTCGTTTTTACCTTAACTAACCATCTGTCTTATGTAACCATTAATGCAACATTTATTTTTAGTGTGTCGTATTTACATTTACTATGTTACATCTAGTCTGATACCAGGCTGCTGTGAGAGGTAATTAGCCACTTCAGACATAGAAAGAAGGTAGGATGGGAATCACTACTCTCTCTTAAAAGTAATTTAGCCTGTACACACACACTCCTTTCACAGCGTGTTGTTTTGTACTAATGGTGTCTGAGGTGTGAGTTTACAGTAGGACGAGTTACAGTAGTCATATGACCCTTATAAAATCGTCAACATAACAAACAGTTGGTCAAACCGCTGCCTGCAAACAGTGCACACCAGTGGTGTCCTGTAGCCCCATCACACACACACACACACACACACACACACACACACACACACACACACACACACACACACACACACACACACACACACACACACACACACACACACACACACACACACACACACACACACACACACACAGTCTCCGGTTGCCCAGTGTGTGTTTTGGGGGCATTTTGCCCGATGCTGGTTTAATTGGCATGGCAGAGTGCCAGTCATTGGGGTAGACTGTGTCTGTCTGTCTCTCTGTTTGAGTCCCAGTGTGTGTGTTTCTCAGAAAAGATCACAGCCATCTGCCAACAATGCAGCATATTATCATATTGACAGGCTGCTGAGGCCAGAAATAGTCTTACTGGCTTGGTTACCTAGTTACCAGCTTGTTTAGGTGCATGGTGTCTTCGAGTGGGCTTCCGTGTGGAACAGCGGTCTAAGGCACTGCATCTCAGTGCAAGAGGCGTCACTACAGTCCCTGGTTGGAATCCAGGCTGAATCACATCCGGATGTGATTGGGAGTCCCATAGGGCGGGCCATAATTGGCCCAGTGTTGTCCGGGGTAGGCCATCATCCTAAATAAGAATTTGTTCTTTACTGACTTGCCTAGTTAAATAAAGGTTCAATAAAAAAAGTGTTTGTTTTCTGAAAAAAATGTCTCTGGACAGGAAGTTAATTTGTGTACAAAACAACACATTCTGTAGAGGAATAGAGATGAGATCAGAGACACATACTGCACATGCTGATTGATGATCAGTGTTTTTGATTGCACCCTGTTGCACCATCCTCCAACCAGCTACTCCCTGTACACTCAGTCGCACACACATACCCTCACAATCCTCACATCCCCCACACGTACACTCACATCCCCCACACGTACACTCACATCCCCCACACGTACACTCACATCCACCACACGTACACTCACAACCCTCACAACCCCCACACATACACTCACATCCCCCACACGTACACTCACATCCCCCACACGTACACTCACATCCCCCACACGTACACTCACATCCCCTACACGTACACTCACAACCCTCATAACCCCCACACGTACACTCACATCCCCCACACGTACACTCACATCCCCCACACGTACACTCACATCCCCCACACGTACACTCACAACCCTCACAGCCCCCACACGTACACTCACATCCCCCACACGTACACTCACAATCCTCACATCCCCCACACGTACACTAACATCCCCCACACGTACACTCACATCCCCCACACGTACACTCACATCCCCTACACGTACACTCACAACCCTCACAACCCCCACACGTACACTCACATCCCCACACGTACACTGACATCCCCTACACGTACACTCACAACCCTCACAACCCCCACACGTACACTCACATCCCCCACACGTACACTCACAGCCCCCACACGTACACTCACAATCCTCACATCCCCCACACGTACACTCACATCCCCCACACGTACACTGACATCCCCTACACGTACACTCACAACCCTCACATCCCCCACACGTACACTCACATCCCCCACACGTACACTCACATCCCCTACACGTACACTCACAACCCTCACAACCCCCACACGTACACTCACATCCCCCACACGTACACTCACAGCCCTCACAGCCCCCACACGTACACTCACATCCCCCACACGTACACTCACAATCCTCACATCCCCCACACATACACTCACATCCCCCACACGTACACTCACATCCCCTACATGTACACTCACAACCCTCACAACCCCCACACGTACACTCACATCCCCCACACGTACACTCACAACCCTCACAGCCCCCACACGTACACTCACATCCCCCACACGTACACGCACAACCCTCACAACCCCCACACGTACACTCACATCCCCCACACGTACACTCACATCCCCCACACGTACACTCACATCCCCCACACGTACACTCACAACCCTCACAACCCCCACACGTACACTCACATCCCCCACACGTACACTCACAACCCTCACAGCCCCCACACGTACACTCACATCCCCCACACGTACACGCACAACCCTCACAACCCCCACACGTACACTCACATCCCCCACACGTACACTCACATCCCCCACACGTACACTCACATCCCCCACACACATCACATCCCCCACACGTACACTCACATCCCCCACACGTACACTCACATCCCCCACACGTACACTCACAACTCTCACAGCCCCCACACATACGCTCAGTCCCCCACACATACGCTCAGTCCCCACACATACGCTCAGTCCCCCACACATACGCTCAGTCCCCCACACATACTCTCAGTCGACCACACATACACTCAGTCCCCCACACATACGCTCAGTCCCCCACACATACTCTCAGTCCCCCACACATACTCTCAGTCCCCCACACATACGCTCAGTCCCCCACACATACGCTCAGTCCCCCACACATACACTCAGTCCCCCACACATACGCTCAGTCCCCCACACATACGCTCAGTCCCCCACACATACACATCAGTCCCCCACACATACCCCCACACATACGCTCAGTCCCCCACACATACACTCAGTCCCCCACACATACGCTCAGTCCCCACACATACGCTCAGTCCCCACACATACGCTCAGTCGACCACACAGTACGCTCAGTCGACCACACATACGCTCAGTCCCCCACACATACACTCAGTCCCCCACACATACGCTCAGTCCCCACACATACGCTCAGTCGACCACACATACGCTCAGTCCCCCACACATACACTCAGTCCCCCACACATACACTCAGTCCCCCACACATACGCTCAGTCGACCACACATACACTCAGTCCCCCACACATACACTCAGTCCCCCACACATACACCCAGTCCCCCACACATACGCTCAGTCCCCCACACATACGCTCAGTCCCCCACACATACGCTCAGTCGACCACACATACGCTCAGTCCCCCACACATACGCTCAGTCGACCACACATACGCTCAGTCCCCCACACATACACTCAGTCGACCACACATACACTCAGTCCCCCACACATACGCTCAGTCGACCACACATACACTCAGTCCCCCACACATACGCTCAGTCCCCCACACATACGCTCAGTCCCCCACACATACGCTCAGTCGACCACACATACGCTCAGTCCCCCACACATACGCTCAGTCCCCCACACATACACTCAGTCCCCCACACATACACTCAGTCGACCACACATACGCTCAGTCCCCCACACATACGCTCAGTCCCCCACACATACACTCAGTCCCCCCCATACACTCAGTACACTCAGTCCCCCACACATACACTCAGTCCCCCACACATACACTCAGTCCCCCACACATATACTCAGTCCCCCACACATACACTCAGTCCCCCACACATACTCTCAGTCGCCCACACATACACTCAGTCGCCCACACATACACGCAGTCCCCCACACATAATTTTCCCATCTCAAGAGGTTAAATAAAAAATATACTATAGTAAGTGCCTTTAAAGTCCCAAAAAAAGTAACAAAGTTGACTGTAATCTTAAATCAGCCATGAATCCCCTTGCGACAGAAGGAATGGAAGCTTGTTGTGTGCAACAGGCAATTGAATCCAAGCTTCACATAAAAATAATAATTCTAAACCATTTCTAGCCTGTCTATCTGTGGGTAACAGGGTTGACATGTTCGACCCGCTCCGTTTTCCACCACAAAACACCAGCAAACGGCCAAAAAGAGTAGAACCAGCTCACCTACTTTTACACTGATTTAACTATTAGATGTTCAATGTTTCTTTTGAAAACCATATTAGTTTTTCCCAAACCTTAACATGTTTGCTGAAACTACATCTCACGTACTCAAAACTCTAGTTCACCAATTTCCCCAAACCCCACAGGCAAAATGAAACACAGCAATCAAAGCCCTGCTCAAAATTTAAACTCTGCATACTAATGAGACATACACACATTAAATGAATCTAACTTAGTGACAACCGAGATCACACTAATGTCACGTATTCAAAACACTACTATCAGAACCTATTTCAGTGTAAAGACTAAGATGTTGTTACACTGTATATTGTTTGTGTCAAACTCAAACACGAAAACAAGGGAGGAACACAAATGCAAAACACAACGTTTTATATTTCAACATGACTCAATACATGTCGAGCAGCGCACATACAGTGAAAATACAAAGATACAGTCAATATATTTTGCTTATGCAAATGAAGTAAATAGGCCTATTTGTTCTACTGTACTGTACTTTAGATCAATTGTATGGAATATATAAAGTAAAAAATATTCAGTAAATCATGAGTCAAGAAATAAATATTCCATTGCGAATGTTCATGTCTGTTGTTTTGGTCTGGCTACAGATTTTCATCAACATCACAGGTGATATTCTCCTTGGCCAGACAGCAGGGGAAATATATTCCGGCATGACGCATCTACCCCTGACAGGGGCTGGAATGTCACCAGAGGCCTCCTCCGTGGCCTGGAGAAAGGCCATACGTTCATGGGGTTTGCGATTATACACCTTCCACCGCCATACTGAAAACAGTTCCTCAATGGGGTTGAGAAATAGAGAATTATAAACCTGGGATGGTCATGGAACCAGTTGCAGACCTGAGCAGCCCGATGGATGCTCATGTCCCAAATTAGAACATACATTTGCTGCTCAGGATCACCTGGCCTTCTCTGTTCTGGCTGAAAAAGACTTGCATGTAAGGTGTTCAGGAAATGAAGGAGATGGGCAGTGTTGTATGGTCCAAGAGTGGCATGGCGTTGGAGGACCCCATTGTGGCTCATAGCTGCGCATATGGTTACATTTCCCCCGCGCTGGCCAGGTACCTCAATGATGGCGCATTGACCAATGACGTTCCTTCCTCTCCTCGTCTTCGCTAAATTGAATCCAGCCTCATCTATGGATATGAGTTCCTGGGGGATGGGACTTGCGTTCAACGCCATGATTCTCTGAAATGACAGTAAATAATATCATTTCTGTATAGTAAAGTTCACTGGCAACATCAATGAGTCTCTAATGTTTCAAGAGTGTAATACTAGTACATGACTTACTTTCACATATTGTACTGTTTATCCTTCACTCTTTGGGAATCCCTTTCAAATGGGACTCTGTAGATGTGCTTCATCCGGAGATGGTGTTTCTTAAGGATGCGGGCTATGGTTGATAAACTCACTCTGATGTTATGGAAGATGGCAGGTTTTCAATAATCTGTTGTGGGACTTTCTGCAGTCTTATGGAATTATTTTAAACTACCATTTGCACAATGGCAGCCTCCTGTTTGTCTGTACATAGATGCGTTCTACCACCACGTAGTGGTCGTCTTTAAGTTCTACAAACTCAAAATAGCATACAGTACAGTAAACACTACAGTAATACAGTATACAAGACAAACATGTTTGTCACGTTCTGACCTTTGTTCCTTTGTTTTGTCTTTTGTTTTAGTATGGTCAGGGCATGAGTTGGGTGGGTTGTCTATGTTCGTTTTTCTATGATTTTCTATTTCTGTGTTCGGCCTGATATGGTTCTCAATCAGAGGCAGCTGTCAATCGTTGTCCCTGATTGAGAACCATAGCCTGTTTTCCTTTGTGGGTTGTTATTTTCAGTCTTTGTGTGTCTGCACCAGACATAACTGGTTCAGTCACGTTGTTGTTTTGTATTTTTGAAGTGTTCTTTTTTCATGAAATAAGATGAACATCAACCACGCTGCGCTTTGGTCCTCTCCTTCTTCCACCCAAGACAACCGTTACAATGTTACAACGTAGTATACCGTAGCTCCCAATTTCATAAATATAGGAATAAATTAAACATTTACTTTGTTTCCCCTGTCGGTATGTATTGGAATCTACAGTCTTTGCTGAGCTTAATGTTGTACTACTGTCAAGTAGTAAAAACACTGCATTCGGGAAATGTATTCACACCCCTGGACTTTTTCGACATTTTGTTATGTTACAGCCTTATTCTAAAATGGATTGTTTCTACATACAATACCCCATAATGACAAAGTCGAAACACGTTTTAGAAATGTTTTTTTTAGAACATTTTTACAAATGTATTACAAATTTAAAACTGAAATGTCCCATTTCCATAAGTATTTAGACCCTTGTTGAAGCACCTTTGGCAGCGGTTACAGCCGCTGTGTGTCTTCTTGGGTATGACGCGACAAGCTTGGCACACCTGTATTTGGGGAGTTTCTCCCATTGCACTGTAAGTCCAATGTCAGCAGTACATATCTATTCTCATTGTGGAACGTCTGGATGATGGACGCTACGGTGAAGCGGCTCAGATTGGGCTGCACTCTCTGCCTCAAGGTTAAACCATGGTTGACCACGTAGTCCACCACAGTCGCCCGAATTTCAGGACATGGTCTTCCTCCAACTCTACCTCTACCTCTACCTCTCTCTGCGAAGTTTGCTTTCATTGTTCTCCGAACACAGGAGTAATCACCTGTGGCCTTTTTATCCATACCAAAGGTCTGATTGCAAAATGAACATTTACACAATTAGTGTTTGCACATGTGAAAGTGATCAATTGGTAATTGAGCTTAGCTTGTTGAACAGTGTTGCTTTTCATTTGCACACTATATTTTTGTTGTGAAGTTTGTGCCAAAGGTAGAGAATTGTGTATTGTGTTTTGTCTGATTGGGTGTCTGGCTCTGCTAAATGAGTTACAGGTTTCTGTCATTGTGCCTCATGGGCCCGTTTTAAGTGAGTAAACAATTGGGAAAACTGTAAAACGAGAGTTCAGTTCACAAAACAGGGTTGACCTTAAAATTGGAGACAGACGGAAATGTATCACTAAATAATATTCTTTAAAAAATGACTTTGTCAAATCAACCAAATAACTAAGGCTTTACAATGATGGTGAAATGTAGAGACATTTTTTAGTTTAAGTGGGTTAACTCTCTGTGTTCTAACTCTGTCTGGGATCTAACTCTCTGTGTGTTCTAACTCTGTATGTTCTAACTCTGTGTGTTCAAACTCTCTGTGTGGGTTCTAACCCTCTGTGTGTTCTAACTTTCTGTTCTATTCATCTGTGTGTTCTAACTCTTGTGTGTGTTCTAATTATCTGTTCTATCTGTGTGTTCTAACCCTCTGTGTGTTCTAACCACTTGTGTGTGTTCTGACTGTGTGTGTTCTAATTATTTATGTTTGTTCTAATTGTGTGTTCTAACCCTCTGTGCGTGTTCTAATTATCTGGGTTCTAACTCTCTCGGTGTTCTAACACTGTGTGTTCTTATTCTCTGTGTGTTCTGAATCTGTGTGTGTTCTGACTGTGTGTTCTAATTCTCTGTGTGTGTTCTAACACTGTGTGCGTTCTTACTCTGTATGCGTTCTAACTCTGTGCGTTCTGACCCTCTGCGCGTGTTCTAACTCTGTGCGCGTTCTAAACCTCTGCGCGCGTTCTAAACCTCTGAGCGCGTTCTAACCCTCTGTGCGCGTTCTAAACCTCTGCACGCGTTCTAACCCTCTGAGCGCGTTCTAACCCTCTGAGCGCGTTCTAACCCTCTGTGCGCGTTCTAAACCTCTGTGCGCGTTCTAACCCTCTGTGCACGTTCTAACTCTGTGCGCGTTCTAACTTTTTGTGCTTTTGAACTGTCTTTGTGTTCTAACGCTCTGCACGTTCTAACGCTCTGCACGTTCTAACCCTCTGTGTGCGCTCTAACCCTCTGTGTGCGCTCTAACCCTCTTTGTGCGTTCTACCGCTATGCAAGTTCTAACTCCTTGCGCATTCTAGCACTGTGCACATTCTAGCGCTGTGCGCATTCTAACACTGTGCGCGTTCAAACGCTCTGCTTATTCTACCGCTGTGCACGTTCTAATGCTGTGCGCATTCTAACGTTGTGCGCATTCTAACTCTGTGCGCATTCTAACTCTGTGTGTGTTCTAACTGTGGTGTTCTAACTCTGTGTGTGTCGTAAATCTGTGTGCGTTTTAACTCTGTGCGCGTTCTAACTATCTGTGTGTTCTAACACTCTGTGTGTGTGTGTGTGTGTGTGTGTGTGTGTGTGTGTGTGTGTGTGTGTGTGTGTGTGTGTGTGTGTGTGTGTGTGTGTGTGTGTGTGTGTGTGTGTGTGTGTGTGTGTGTGTGTGTGTGTGTGTGTGTGTGTGTGTGTGTGTGTGTGTGTGTGTGTTCGCAGCTCCTTGGCTTCGTGTACGCCTGTTACGTCGTCAGCGCCATCACTGAAGAGGAAGACAGCTGTGAGTACTACAACTTAACTTGACACCCACACTCTCTCAATTCAGTTTCAATTGAAGGGCTTTATTGACATGGGAAACATATGTTAACATTGCCAAAGCAAGTGAAGTAGATAATAAACAAAAGTGAAATATACAATAAAAATGAACAGTAAACATTACACTCACAGAAGTCCCAGAAAAATAAAGACATTACAAATGTTACATTATGTATATATACAGTGTTGTAACAATGTACAAATGGTTAAAGTACACAAGGGAAAATAAATAAACATAAATATGGGTTGTATTTACAGTAGTGTTTGTTCTTCACTGGTTGCCCTTTTCTTGTGGCAACAGGTCACAAATCTGTATCGTTTTCTCTAGGGCAACGGTGCATAGATGGAATTTGTATTTCTGGTTCTGGTGACTGGACATTTTTTGGAACACCATTATTTTGGTCTTATTGAGATTTACTGTCAGGGCCCAGGTCTGTCAGAATCTGTGCTGCTGTAGGCCTTCCTTGGTTGGTGACAGAAGCACCAGGTCATCAGCAAACCGTAGACATTTGACTTCAGATTCTAGTAGGGTGAGTCCGGGTGCTGCACTACTGTTCTAGTGCCCTCTCCAATTAGTTGCTATTTATGTTGAAGTGGGTGGGGCTTAAACTGCATCCCTGTCTCACCCCACGGCCCTTTGGGAAGAAATGTGTTTTTTTCACACTTGTTGTTTTTGTACATGGATTTTATAATGTCGTATGTTTTTCGCCCAACACCACTTACCAACCCTTATGCCAAATTGAGTCAAAAGCTTTTTTGAAATCAACAAAGCATGAGAAGGCTTTGCCTTTGGTTTGGTTTGTTTGTTTGTCAACTGGGTGTGGAGAGTGAATCCATAGTCTGTCGTACAATAATTTGTTAAAAATACAATTTGACATTTGCTAAATACATTGTAAACTAGTCTGCTGTTAATAATAATGCAGAGGATTTTCCCAAGGTCAAATTTGTCTCCACTTTTGTGGATTGGGGTGATCAGACTGTCACGTTCGTCATAAGGATGAGACCAAGGTGCAGCGTGGTAGGCGTACATTATTACTTTTAATGAATGAACACCGAACAAAAACAACAAAACAAACAAACGAAACGTAAAGCTATACAACTACTTCTGACAGGCAACTAAACATAGACAAGATCCCACGAAACACAAAGAGGAAATGGCTGCCTAAATATGATCCCCAATCAGAGACAACGATAAACAGCTGTCTCTGATTGGGAACCATATTAGACCAACATAGACATACAAAAACTAGAGTACCCACCCTAGTCACACCCTGATCTAACCAAAATATATAGAAAAACAGAGATATCTAAGGTCAGGGTGTGACACAGTCCTTGGTTCCAAATATTGGGGAAGATGCCAGAGCTAAGGATGATGCACTCACACACGCACACACACACACACACACACACACACACACACACACACACACACACACACACACACACACACACACACACACACACACACACACACACACACACACACACACTAAATGAACCACAACCTAACAACATGGCAAGACAGGAGAAGTTTTATTTGAATTGAACCTTTATTTACCAAGGCAAGTCAAACGGGAACTAGCCCCCCCCCCACATTCAGCTGGAAGGTGGTGCTTGGAACGCAAAAATATTCCAAAAAATATTTAACCTCCACACATTAACAAGTCCAATAGCTCAAATGAAAGATAAACATCTTGTTAATCTACCCAGCAAGTCAGATTTCTAAAATGTTTTACGGCGAAAACATAGCACATATTTATATTAGATCACCACCGAAACAAAAGGCAAGACGTAGAAGGAAGTCATACTTACCCAATACATCGTTTGGTTTCACGTTGTGTGTCCCTGTATTAGCATATGCTAACAGCTTCAGTTGAAATGCGTCAAAAATGACTTCTGGTCCAGCACTCTTGCGCATCAAAACTTCCAATTTACATATTATATGTTGATTAAACTGGTCAAACGATGTGCAAAATCGAGCTTTATGATGTTTTTAGCATGTAGAACAAAGAGCAACGCTAACAGACAAACCGGCTTCAAATGCTGGATCATGGAAAAAGACGTACTCCAAATCGGACGCGCGCAATAGAGTGCATGTTTTTCAGAGGGACACGAACAATTTCGCCTGCCAAACGTGCAGGGCTCGTGGGATTCTCACAATGAACGTGCCATTTGAAAGCAGACATCGCGCTGAACAGATAGAGACTGTTCCTGGATCGGTAGCTGCCTGGGAAGGGTGGGGGCCATGACGTCAAAGTTGACCAAACTTTTCTCTTCACAAGAGAGAGTTTGGGAGAAAGGCTGCCCTGAGAGTTCTGCTTTACATACAGACATAATTTAAACGGTTTTAGAAACTTTAAAGTGTTTTCTATTCAATAATAATTTTTATATGCATATATTAGCAATTTTGGGAAAAAATATTTTCAGTTTACTATGGGCAAGCACTTTCTCCAACGGGGGCAGTATAGAGGGGTAGTCTTAAGATGTTAAGAACAAATTCTTATTTACAATGAAGGCATACCCCAGCCAAACCTGGACGACGCTGGGCCTATTGTGTGCCGCCCTATGGGACTCCCAATCACAGCCGGATGTGGAGATGAGGAATAGGAGATGCGAGGGGGGCCTGTAGCTAATTAAAACATCCCTCAATCCCTCCTCCACCTTGTCCGCTCCTCCCTTCCTCCCCTACCAGCTGTTCTCCGTCACTCTGTCTCCCCATCCATCCAACCATTTCATTATCTCCCTCACACCCTTGACCCAATTTTATTTCCCTGTAGTGTCCTCACATTTTCATCACCTCTTCTCCCCAGCTGTCAGTTCTGGTGGTAGTCGGGGATTGGTAGTGTGAAAAACAGTGTGTTTTTGTCTTCTGCAGACCAGTTCTGCAGTGCCTACATACATACATACATACATACATACATACATACATACATACATACATACATACATACATACATACATACATACATACATACATACATACATACATACATACATACATACATACATACATACATACATACATACATACATACATACATACATACATACATACATACATACATACATACATACATACATATATATATATATATATATATATATATATATATATATATATATATATATATATATATATATATATACACTGAACAAAAATCTAAACACTATATATATTTTTTCTGAACAAAAATAAAAACTATATATATACACACACACACACACACACACAGTTGAAGTCGTAAGTTTACACCTTAGCCAAATTAATTTAAACTCCGTTTTTCACAATTCCTGACATTTAATCCTAGTAAAAATTCCCTGTTTTAGGTCAGTTGGGATCACCACTTTATTTTAAGAATGTGAAATGTCATAATAATAGTAGAGTGATTAATTTCATTTTATTTCTTACATGACATTCCCAGTGGGTCAGAAGTTTACATACACTCAATTAGTATTTGGTAGTATTGCCTTTAAATTGTTCAACTTGGGTCAAATGTTTTGGGTAGCCTTCCACAAGCTTCCCACAATAAGTTGGGTGAATGCTGGCCCATTCCACCTGACAGAGCTGGTGTAACTGAGTCAGGTTTGCAAGCCTCCCGCTTTTTCCTCCAAACATAACGATGGTCATTAATTGCCAAATAGTCATATTTATGTTTCATCAGACCAGAGGACATTTCTCCAAAAAGTATGATCTTTGTCCCCATGTGCAGTTGCAAACCGTAGTCCCAAAGATGAACCAGACTTGTGGAGGTCTACAATTTGTTTTCTGAGGTCTCGGCTGACTTCTTTTGATTTTCCCATGATGTCAAGCAAGGAGGCACTGAGTTTGAAGGTAGGCCTTGAAATACATCCACAGGTACACCTCCAATTGACAAAAGCTTCTAAAGCCATGACATATTTTTCTGGAATTTTCCAAGCTGTTTAAAGGCACAGTCAACTTAGTGTATGTAAACTTCTGCCCCATTGGAATTATGATACAGTGAATTATAAGTGAAATAATCTGTCAGTAAACAATTGTTGGAAAAATGAGATGTTCTAACCGACTTGCCAAAACTATAGTTTGTTAACAAGAAATGTGTGGAGTGGTTGAAAAACCAGTTTTAACCTCTCCGGGATCGTTCAGGACGCTTGCGCCCCACCTCGCCAACAGCTAGTGAAATGGCAGGGCGCCAAATTCAAAACAACAGAAATCTCATAATTAAAATTCCTCAACCATACAAGTATTTTACACCATTTTAAAGATACACTTCTCGTTAATCCAACCACAGTGTCCGATTTCAAAAAGGCTTTTCGGCGAAAGCAGAACATATCATTATGGTAGGTCAGCAACTTGTCACAGAAAGCATTCGGCCATTTTCCAACCAAAGAGAGGTGTCACAAAAAGCAGAACTATAGATCAAATTAATGACTAACCTTTTGACGATCTTCATCAGATGACACTCCCAGGACTGTTTTGTTCGATCAAGTTCATATTTATATCCAAAAACCTCAGTTTACATTGGCGCCATGTTCATAGATGCCTCCAAAACATCCTGAGAAATTGCAGAGAGCCCCATCAAATAACAGTAATACGCATCATAAACGTTGATGAAAGATACATGTTTAGCATATAATTAAAGATAAACTTGTTCTTAATGCAACCGCTGTGTCAGATTTCAAAAAAGCTTTACGGCAAAAGCACAATATTCAATAATCTGAGAACAGGTACAGCCACAAAAGCAAGCCATACAGTTACCCACCAAATTGTGGAGTCAACAAAAGTCATAAATAGCATTATAAATCTTCACTTACCTTTGCTGATCTTCGTCATCGGAATGCACTCCCAGGACTCCCACTTCCACAAGAAATGTTTGTTTTGTTTGATTACGTCCATATTTATGTCCAAATACCTCCGTTTTGTTCGCACATTTAGTTCACTATTCCAAAGACACAATGCGCGAGTGCAAAATCCAGACGAAAAGTCAAACGAGTTCCATTACAGTTTGTAGAAACATGTCAAATGAAATCTTCAATAATATTCCAACTGGACAATAGCGTATTAATTACAGAGGAAAAAGAAGGAATGGCGCGCCTGCGAAACAGCTCTTATTCGACACCCTTCCACAATAGAAGCCTCAAACAACTTTCTAAAGACTGTTGACATCTGATGGAAGCCTTGGGAAGTGCAATCTGGCCCCATAGACACAGCATATTGGATAGGCAATCACTTAAATGAAACTACAAACCTCAGATTTCCACTTCCTGGTTGGATTTGTCTCAGGTTTCGCCTGCCATATGAGTTCTGTTATACTCACAGACATAATGCAAACAGTTTTATAAACTTCAGAGTGTTTTCTATCCAATACTACTACTAATATGCATATATTAGCATCTGGGACAGAGTAGCAGGCAGTTTACTCTGGGCACCTTATTCATCAAAGCTACTCAATACTGCCCCCCCTGTCACCAATAAGTTAATGACTCCAACCTAAGTGTATGTAAACTTGGGCTTCCTTATTTAAAGTTCGTATACCCGCCCTTGTTTTGTGCGGGATTACTCTTGTGTTACGTGTGTGTGTTATTAGGTGTGTTCGTGCTCTGTACCTGGTACCCTGTGTTTTGGGTTGGTCCTTATTTTTCCGCGCCCTGTGTTGTGGGCATTGCCCTTGGTGCCGAATTAAAGTGCACTTCTTCCTGTGGAACTCTCTGCGCCTGATTCTTCCTCACACACCTAGTCCCTCGTGACAATGACTGGACACAGGTGCAGCCATGGGTGGCTCCCACACCCACTGGGGAGCCAGGCCCAGCCAATCAGAATGAGTTTTTCTTCCCACAAAAGGGCTTTATTACAGGCAGAACCCTCCCGCTCGTCAGATGATCCCGCAGGTGAAGAAGACCGATGTGGAGGTTCTGGGCTGGTGTGGTTACACATGGTCTGCAGTATGGGGGCCGGTTGGATATACGGACAAATTATCTAAAACAACATTGGTAGGCTTAAGGTAGAGAAATTAAAATTCAGTTATCTGGCCACAGCTGTGTTGGAAATTCCTGCAGTCAGCATGCCAATTGCACGCTTCCTCAACTCTGTGGCATTGTGTTGATTGTGTTGTGTAACAAAACTGCACATTTTAGAATGGCCTTTTATTGTCCACAGCACAAGGTGCACCTGTGTAAAGATCATGCTGTTTAATCATCTTCTTGATATGCCACACCTGGATTATTTTGGCAAATGAGAAATGTTTACTAACAGAGATGTAAACAAATGTGTCCACAACATTTGAGAGAAATAAGCTTTTTGTGCATAAGAAAAATGTCTGGGATGTTTTATTTCAGCTCATGAAGCATGTTACGTTTTATATTTTTGTTCAGTATAGTTGGCTCATGCAGAGGTGGTTGAAGGGAGACATTTAGAAACAGGAAATTGGTGAAGGGTGTGGAGAAAAAGTGAGAAAAGGTAGAGGGGGAGGGAGGGAGGGAGGGAGGGAGGGAGGGAGGGAGGGAGGGAGGGAGGGAGGGAGGGAGGGAGGGAGGGAGGGAGGGAGAAGAGGTAGAGGTAGGGAGGGAGAAGAGGTAGAGGTAGGGAGGGAGAAGAGGTAGAGGTAGAGAGGGAGGGAGAATAGGTAGGGAGGGAGAAGAGGTAGAGGTAGTGAGGGAGTGGGTAGGGAGGGAGAAGATATAGAGGTAGGGAGGGAGAAGAGGAGGTAGAGGTAGGGAGGGAGAGAGAAGAGGAGGTAGAGGGAGGGAGAAGAGGTAGAGGGGGAGGGAGGGAGGAGGTAGAGGGGGAGGGAGGGAGAAGAGGTAGGGAGGGAGGGAGAGAGGGAGGGAGAAGAGGTAAGGAGGGAGAAGAGGTAGAGGTATGGGGAGGGAGGGGGGTAGGGAGGGAGGGAGAAGAGGTAGAGGTAGGGAGGGAGTGAGTGAGAAGAGGTAGAGGGAGGAGGTAGAGGTAGGGAGGGAGTGAGTGAGAAGAGGTAGAGGGAGGTAGGTAGGGAGTGAGAAGAGGTAGAGAGAGAGAGAGAGAGGGGCACACATCTGAAGAACAGCTCATAGTTGCCGTGACCTCTTAGCCTCGATGTCAGAGGTCACATTTAGGGTTAACCAATCATGTGGCAGAAAACATTTAAGTGTGGTGACAGTGGTTAATATAATGCACATTTCCAACAGTTGTACAAGTTTAGTGAGTGAAAATACATTTTGATAGAAAGAGTGTGTGTCTTTGGGGCGTTCGGGTTGGAACTACAATCACCTCCTCTTTGGTGGAGGTCACATACCAGAGATTCAGTGGCTGTGAATGTTTAGTGTCGCCCCTACCTCGCCCGGCTCTGGGCGGTACTATCTCATAATCAATCACTCCTAAGTAATCCCTAGAGGGAAATACCATTCTGGTGGGGGGAGTCTACTTCAAAATAAGTCATTGACATTTCCCTCACAGTGGTTTCCCTTTTGGCTTTGTTTTTCTGTGACCTCATGGCCTCACATCCTTTATGTGGACAGTTGTCACAGATACTGTTTGTGTAAGGGCGGAGGGTACAGACGTTCACTTTGAAAAGCACACAATGACAGACAGAGAACGTGTGTGTGTGTGAGTGTGTGTGCGTGCGTGCATGTGTGTGCGTGTGTGTGTGTGTCTTTGTACAAATAGATTGATGAGTACAACAACAACACACTGAATAAAAATAGGGGAAAGAAAAGTATGAAAGAGAAGTGGATGATTCTGTATTCTTTCCTAGTTTTAATTATTCAGTAGTTCTAGTCTGATCCTGGCTGGCTGGTTTTGGAAATTGAAAGCTGCTTTGAAACAGAGCTACACTGCCTTCAAGCCCTTTCTCTTTGATATTGTAATCAGCTCCATGCATGTGTACGTGACTTCATTCTTTTCAATGCTATGCACTCCACACACACATACTCACACACACACCAACATGCTATGCACGCACACACACATACTCACACACACACCAACATGCTATGCACTCACACACACATACTCACACACACACCAACATGCTATGCACGCACACACACATACTCACACACACACCAACATGCTATGCACACACACACACATACTCACACACACACCAACATTCTATGCACGCACACACACATACTCACACACACACACCAACATGCTATGCACACACACACACATACTCACACACACACCAACATGCTATGCACGCACACACACATACTCACACACACACCAACATGCTATGCACGCACACACACATACTCACACACACACCAACATGCTATGCACGCACACACACATACTCACACACACACCAACATGCTCTGCACGCACACACACATACTCACACACACACCAACATGCTATGCACGCACACACACATACTCACACACACACACCAACATGCTATGCACGCACACACACATACTCACACACACACACCAACATGCTATGCACGCACACACACATACTCACACACACACACCAACATGCTATGCACGCACACACACATACTCACACACACACACCAACATGCTATGCACGCACACACACATACTCACACACACACCAACATGCTATGCACGCACACACACATACTCACACACACACCAACATGCTATGCACGCACACACACATACTCACACACACACCAACATGCTATGCACGCACACACACATACTCACACACACACCAACATGCTATGCACGCACACACACATACTCACACACACACCAACATGCTATGCACGCACACACACATACTCACACACACACCAACATGCTATGCACGCACACACATACTCACACACACACCAACATGCTATGCACGCACACACACATACTCACACACACCAACATGCTATGCACACACACATACTCACACACACACCAACATGCTATCCACGCACACACATATATTCACACACACACCAACATGCTATGCACGCACACACACATACTCACACACACACCAACATGCTATGCACGCACACACACATACTCACACACACACCAACATGCTATGCACGCACACACACGTACTCACACACACACCAACATGCTATGCACGCACACACACATACTCACACACACACCAACATGCTATGCACGCGCACACACACATACTCACACACACACCAACATGCTATGCACGCACACACACATACTCACACACACACCAACATGCTATGCACACACATACTCACACACACACCAACATGCTATGCACGCACACACATATATTCACACACACACCAACATGCTATGCACGCTCACACACACACCAACATGCTATGCACGCACACACACATACTCACACACACACCAACATGCTATGCACACACACACACATACTCACACACACACCAACATTCTATGCACGCACACACACATACTCACACACACACCAACATGCTATGCACGCACACACACATACTCACACACACACCAACATGCTATGCACGCACACACACATACTCACACACACACACCAACATGCTATGCACGCACACACACATACTCACACACACACACCAACATGCTATGCACGCACACACACATACTCACACACACACACCAACATGCTATCCACACACACACACATACTCACACACACCAACATTCTATGCACGCACACACACATACTCACACACACACCAACATGCTATGCACACACACACACATACTCACACACACACCAACATGCTATGCACGCACACACACATACTCACACACACACCAACATGCTATGCACGCACACACACATACTCACACACACACCAACATGCTATGCACGCACACACACATACTCACACACACACCAACATGCTATGCACGCACACACACATACTCACACACACACCAACATGCTATGCACGCACACACACATACTCACACACACACCAACATGCTATGCACGCACACACACATACTCACACACACACACCAACATGCTATGCACGCACACACACATACTCACACACACACACCAACATGCTATGCACGCACACACACATACTCACACACACACACCAACATGCTATGCACGCACACACACATACTCACACACACACACCAACATGCTATGCACGCACACACACATACTCACACACACACCAACATGCTATGCACGCACACACACATACTCACACACACATCAACATGCTATGCACGCACACACACATACTCACACACACACCAACATGCTATGCACGCACACACACATACTCACACACACACCAACATGCTATGCACGCACACACACATACTCACACACACACCAACATGCTATGCACGCACACACACATACTCACACACACACCAACATGCTATGCACGCACACACACATACTCACACACACACCAACATGCTATGCACGCACACACACATACTCACACACACACCAACATGCTATGCACGCACACACACATACTCACACACACACCAACATGCTATGCACGCACACACACATACTCACACACACACCAACATGCTATGCACGCACACACATACTCACACACACACCAACATGCTATGCACGCACACACACATACTCACACACACACCAACATGCTATGCACACACACATACTCACACACACACCAACATGCTATGCACGCACACACATATATTCACACACACACCAACATGCTATGCACGCACACACACATACTCACACACACACCAACATGCTATGCACGCACACACACATACTCACACACACACCAACATGCTATGCACGCGCACACACACATACTCACACACACCCCAACATGCTATGCACGCACACACACATACTCACACACACACCAACATGCTATGCACACACATACTCACACACACACCAACATGCTATGCACGCACACACATATATTCACACACACACCAACATGCTATGCACGCACACACACATACTCACACACACACCAACATGCTATGCACGCACACACACATACTCCCCAGACTAGGTTCCTTCACTGAGTTCCCCAGACTGTTCCTTTACTGAGTTCCCCAGACTGTTCCTTCACTGAGCTCCCCAGACTGTTCCTTCACTGAGTTCCCCAGACTGTTCCTTCACTGAGCTCCCCAGACTGTTCCTTCACTGAGCTCCCCAGACTAGGTTACTTCACTGAGCTCCCCAAACTGTTCCTTCACTGAGCTCCCCAGACTAGGTTCCTTCACTGAGTTCCCCAGACTGTTCCTTCACTGAGCTCCCCAGACTAGGTTCCTTCACTGAGTTCCCCAGACTGTTCCTTTACTGAGTTCCCCAGACTGTTCCTTCACTGAGCTCCCCAGACTGTTCCTTCACTGAGCTCCCCAGACTAGGTTACTTCACTGAGCTCCCCAGACTAGGTTCCTTCACTGAGCTCCCCAGACTTCATCAGCATCATTTTGCCCGCTTAAAGTTTTTCCTCACTTTTCTCTCCATCCTTCTCCTCACTTGTTCTCTTCCTTTTCTCCTCTCCTACTCCTCATTTCTCTCTTTATTTCCTCCTTGGTTCTTCTCTCTTTTATTTCCTCCTCGGTTCTTCTCTCTTTCTTTATTTCCTCCTCAGTTCTTCTCTCTTGCATCTTTCCTATTATTCATTCTCTATGCTGGTGCATGGAATGATTATTTGTCAGGATCCATTTTAGATCTGAAAATGTAAAGAGATGTCTCTCTCTGTCTCTCTCTCTCTTTCTCTCTGTCTCTCTCTGTCTTTCTCTCTCTGGCTCTCTCTCTGTCTCTCTCTGTCTCTCTCTGTCTTTCTCTCTCTGTCTCTCTCTCTGGCTCTCTCTCTCTGTCTCTCTCTAGCTGGCTCTCTCCCTCTCTTTTTCTCTCTTTCTCTATCGCTCTCTCTCGCTCTCTTTATCTCTCTCTATTTGTCTCGCTCTCAGTCTGTCGTTATTGAAGGCAAGGTGAATAACTTTGAGGTCTCTGGTTATTCCTAGCTGCCTCATTAAGCTATTCTGGTTGATAAATATTCCGGCTCTGCAGACCTCACCCACAAAGGAGAGGTGGAATACCTCACCCATACAGTAGAGAGGGGGAGGGGAAGATGAATGGAGAAACGAGGAGGACAGGAGAGAGAACAGAAATATTCAGATACTCTCCGCACCTGAGGAGATAAGTTAGAGGGGGAGGTAAAAACACTCACACAGACACACAGTCTTGTACAGCTAACCTTGTGGGAACACACAATTCAGTTCCATTCAAAATCATATTTTCCCTA
>NC_060182.1:18254383-18321883 GCF_021184085.1 Oncorhynchus gorbuscha
TGCCTCGTCCCCTACGCTCACTGCCTCCTCCCCTACGCTCACTGCCTCCTCCCCTACGCTCACTGTCTCCTCCCCTACGCTCACTGCCTCCTCCCCTACGCTCACTGCCTCCTCCCCTACGCTCACTGCCTCCTCCCCTACGCTCACTGCCTCGTCCCCTACCCTCACTGCCTCGTCCCCTACACTCACTGCCTCCTCCCCTACGCTCACTGCCTCCTCCCCTACGCTCACTGTCTCCTCCCTACCCTCACTGCCTCCTCCCCCCTACCCTCACTGCCTCCTCCCCTACGCTCACTGCCTCCTCCCCTACGCTCACTGCCTCCTCCCCTACGCTCACTGCCTCCTCCCCTACGCTCACTGTCTCCTCCCCTACGCTCACTGCCTCCTCCCCTCACGCTCACTGCCTCGTCCCCTACGCTCACTGCCTCCTCCCCTACGCTCACTGCCTCTGTCCCCTACCCTCACTGCCTCCTCCCCCCCTCACCCTCACTGCCTCCTCCCCTACGCTCACTGCCTCCTCCCCTACGCTCACTGCCTCCTCCCCTACGCTCACTGCCTCCTCCCCTACCCTCACTGCCTCCTCCCCTACCCTCACTGCCTCCTCCCCTACGCTCACTGCCTCGTCCCCTACCCTCACTGCCTCCTCCCCTACGCTCACTGCCTCCTCCCCTACCCTCACTGTCTCCTCCCCTACCCTCACTGCCTCCTCCCCTACGCTCACTGCCTCCTCCCCTACGCTCACTGCCTCCTCCCCTACGCTCACTGCCTCCTCCCCTACCCTCACTGTCTCCTCCCCTACCCTCACTGCCTCCTCCCCTACCCTCACTGCCTCCTCCCCTACGCTCACTGCCTCCTCCCCTACCCTCACTGCCTCCTCCCCTACGCTCACTGCCTCGTCCCCTACCCTCACTGCCTCCTCCCTGCTCACTGCCTCCTCCCCTACCCTCACTGCCTCCTCCCCTACCCTCACTGCCTCCCCCTACCCTCACTGCCTCCTCCCCTACGCTCACTGCCTCCTCCCCTACCCTCACTGCCTCCTCCCCTACCCTCACTGCCTCCTCCCCTACCCTCACTGCCTCCTCCCCTACCCTCACTGCCTCCTCCCCTACGCTCACTGCCTCCTCCCCTACGCTCACTGCCTCCTCCCCTACGCTCACTGCCTCCTCCCCTACCCTCACTGCCTCCTCCCCTACGCTCACTGCCTCCTCCCCTACCCTCACTGCCTCCTCCCCTACCCTCACTGCCTCCTCCCCTACCCTCACTGCCTCCTCCCCTACGCTCACTGCCTCCTCCCCTACCCTCACTGCCTCCTCCCCTACGCTCACTGCCTCCTCCCCTACGCTCACTGCCTCCTCCCCTACCCTCACTGCCTCCTCCCCTACGCTCACTGCCTCCTCCCCTACGCTCACTGCCTCCTCCCCTACCCTCACTGCCTCCTCCCCTACCCTCACTGCCTCCTCCCCTACGCTCACTGCTCCTCCCCTACCCTCACTGCCCCCCCTACCCTCACTGCCTCCTCCCCTACCCTCACTGCCTCCTCCCCTACCCTCACTGCCTCCTCCCCTACGCTCACTGCCTCCTCCCCTACCCTCACTGCCTCCTCCCCTACGCTCACTGCCTCCTCCCCTACGCTCACTGCCTCCTCCCCTACCCTCACTGCCTCCTCCCCTACGCTCACTGCCTCCTCCCCTACCCTCACTGCCTCCTCCCCTACCGCTCACTGCCTCCTCCCCTACGCTCACTGCCTCCTCCCCTACGCTCACTGCCTCCTCCCCCTACCCTCACTGCCTCCTCACCCTACGCTCACTGCCTCCTCCCCTACGCTCACTGCCTCCTCCCCTCACGCTCACTGCCTCCTCCCCTACGCTCACTGCCTCCTCCCCTACCCTCACTGCCTCCTCCCCTACCCTCACTGCCTCCTCCCCTACGCTCACTGCCTCCTCCCCTACCCTCACTGCCTCCTCCCCTACGCTCACTGCCTCCTCCCCTACGCACTGCCTCACTGCCTCCTCCCCTACGCTCACTGCCTCCTCCCCTACGCTCACTGCCTCCTCCCCTACGCTCACTGCCTCCTCCCCTACCCTCACTGCCTCCTCCCCTACGCTCACTGCCTCCTCCCCTACCCTCACTGCCTCCTCCCCTACGCTCACTGCCTCCTCCCCTACCCTCACTGCCTCCTCCCCTACCCTCACTGCCTCCTCCCCTACCCTCACTGCCTCCTCCCCTACCCTCACTGCCTCCTCCCCTACGCTCACTGCCTCCTCCCCTACCCTCACTGCCTCCTCCCCTACCCTCACTGCCTCCCTACCCCACTGCCTCCTCCCCCTCACTGCCTCCTCCCCACCCTCACTGCCTCCTCCCCTACCCTCACTGCCTCCTCCCCTACCCTCACTGCCTCCTCCCCTACGCTCACTGCCTCCTCCCCTACCCTCACTGCCTCCTCCCCTACGCTCACTGCCTCCTCCCCTACCCTCACTGCCTCCTCCCCTACCCTCACTGCCTCCTCCCCTACCCTCACTGCCTCCTCCTACGCTCACCCCTACCCTCACTGCCTCCTCCCCTACCCTCACTGCCTCCTCCCCTACCCTCACTGCCTCCTCCCCTACCCTCACTGCCTCCTCCCCTACCCTCACTGCCTCCTCCCCTACCCTCACTGCCTCACTGCCTCCTCCCCTACCCTCACTGCCTCCTCCCCTACGCTCACTGCCTCCTCCCTACTCACCTCACTGCCTCCTCCCCCCCTCACTCCTCACTGCCTCCTCCCCTACGCTCACTGCCTCCTCCCCCCTCACTGCCTCCTCCCCTACGCTCACTGCCTCCTCCCCTACGCTCACTGCCTCCTCCCCTACGCTCACTGCCTCCTCCCCTACGCTCACTGCCTCCTCCCCTACGCTCACTGCCTCCTCCCCTACGCTCACTGCCTCCTCCCCTACGCTCACTGCCTCCTCCCCTACGCTCACTGCCTCCTCCCCTACGCTCACTGCCTCCTCCCCTACCCTCACTGCCTCCTCCCCTACCCTCACTGCCTCCTCCCCTACCCTCACTGCCTCATCCCCTACGCTCACTGCCTCCTCCCCTACCCTCACTGCCTCCTCCCCTACCCTCACTGCCTCCTCCCCTACGCTCACTGCCTCCTCCCCTACGCTCACTGCCTCCTCCCCTACGCTCACTGCCTCCTCCCCTACGCTCACTGCCTCCTCCCCTACCCTCACTGTCTCCTCCCCTACCCTCACTGTCTCCTCCCTCCTCACCCCTACGCTCACTGCCTCCTCCCCTACCCTCACTGCCTCCTCCCCTACGCTCACTCCCCTACGCTCACTGCCCTCCCCTACGCTCACTGCCTCCTCCCCTACCCTCACTGCCTCCTCCCCTACCCTCACTGCCTCCTCCCCTACCCTCACTGCCTCCTCCCCTACGCTCACTGTCTCCTCCCCTACGCTCACTGCCTCCTCCCTACCCTCACTGCCTCCTCCCCTACCCTCACTGCCTCCTCCCCTACGCTCACTGCCTCCTCCCCTACCCTCACTGCCTCCTCCCCTACGCTCACTGCCTCCTCCCCTACCCTCACTGCCTCCTCCCCTACCCTCACTGCCTCCTCCCCTACCCTCACTGCCTCCTCCCCTACGCTCACTGCCTCCCTCCCCTACGCTCACTGCCTCCTCCCCTACCCTCACTGCCTCCTCCCCTACCCTCACTGCCTCCTCCCCTACCCTCACTGCCTCCTCCCCTACGCTCACTGCCTCCTCCCCTACCCTCACTGCCTCCTCCCCTACGCTCACTGCCTCCTCCCCTACGCTCACTGCCTCCTCCCCTACCCTCACTGCCTCCTCACCCTACCCTCACTGCCTCCTCCCCTACCCTCACTGCCTCCTCCCCTACGCTCACTGCCTCCTCCCCTACCCTCACTGCCTCCTCCCCTACGCTCACTGCCTCCTCCCCTACGCTCACTGCCTCCTCCCCTACCCTCACTGCCTCCTCCCCTACGCTCACTGCCTCCTCCCCTACGCTCACTGCCTCCTCCCCTACCCTCACTGCCTCCTCCCCTACGCTCACTGCCTCCTCCCCTACGCTCACTGCCTCCTCCCCTACCCTCACTGCCTCCTCCCCTACGCTCACTGCCTCCTCCCCTACGCTCACTGTCTCCTCCCCTACGCTCACTGTCTCCTCCCCTACGCTCACTGCCTCCTCCCCTACCCTCACTGCCTCCTCCCCTACCCTCACTGCCTCCTCCCCTACGCTCACTGCCTCCTCCCCTACCCTCACTGCCTCCTCCCCTACCCTCACTGCCTCCTCCCTACGCTCACTGCCTCCTCCCCTACGCTCACTGCCTCCTCCCCTACCCTCACTGCCTCCTCCCCTACGCTCACTGCCTCCTCCCCTACCCTCACTGCCTCCTCCCCTACCCTCACTGTCTCCTCCCCTACCCTCACTGCCTCCTCCCCTACCCTCACTGCCTCCTCCCCTACGCTCACTGCCTCCTCCCCTACGCTCACTGCCTCCTCCCCTACCCTCACTGCCTCCTCCCTCCCTACCCTCACTGCCTCCTCCCCTACCCTCACTGCCTCCTCCCCTACGCTCACTGTCTCCTCCCCTACGCTCACTGCCTCCTCCCCTACCCTCACTGCCTCCTCCCCTACCCTCACTGCCTCCTCCCCTACGCTCACTGCCTCCTCCCCTACCCTCACTGCCTCCTCCCCTACCCTCACTGCCTCCTCCCCTACCCTCACTGCCTCCTCCCCTACGCTCACTGCCTCCTCCCCTACCCTCACTGCCTCCTCCCCTACCCTCACTGCCTCCTCCCCTACCCTCACTGCCTCCTCCCCTACGCTCACTGCCTCCTCCCCTACGCTCACTGCCTCCTCCCCTACCCTCACTGCCTCCTCCCCTACCCTCACTGCCTCCTCCCCTACGCTCACTGCCTCCTCCCCTACGCTCACTGCCTCCTCCCCTACCCTCACTGCCTCCTCCCCTACCCTCACTGCCTCCTCCCCTACCCTCAGTGCCTCCTCCCCCCTACGCTCACTGCCTCCTCCCCTACGCTCACTGCCTCCTCCCTACGCTCACTGCCTCCTCCCCTACCCTCACTGTCTCCTCCCCTACCCTCACTGCCTCCTCCCCTACGCTCACTGCCTCCTCCCCTACGCTCACTGCCTCCTCCCCTACCCTCACTGCCTCCTCCCCTACCCTCACTGCCTCCTCCCCTACCCTCACTGCCTCCTCCCCTACCCTCACTGCCTCCTCCCCTACCCTCACTGCCTCCTCCCCTACGCTCACTGCCTCCTCCCCTACCCTCACTGTCTCCTCCCCTACCCTCACTGCCTCCTCCTCACTGCCTCCTCCCCTACGCTCACTGCCTCCTCCCCTACCCTCACTGCCTCCTCCCCTACCCTCACTGCCTCCTCCCCTACCCTCACTGCCTCCTCCCCTACCCTCACTGCCTCCTCCCCTACGCTCACTGCCTCCTCCCCTACCCTCACTGCCTCCTCCCCTACCCTCACTGCCTCCTCCCCTACGCTCACTGCCTCCTCCCCTACGCTCACTGCCTCCTCCCCTACCCTCACTGCCTCCTCCCCTACCCTCACTGCCTCCTCCCCTACGCTCACTGCCTCCTCCCCTACCCTCACTGCCTCCTCCCCTCCCCTGCCTCCTCCCCCACCCTCACTGCCTCCTCCCCTACCCTCACTGCCTCCTCCCCTACCCTCACTGCCTCCTCCCCTACGCTCACTGCCTCCTCCCCTACCCTCACTGCCTCCTCCCCTACCCTCACTGCCTCCTCCCCTACGCTCACTGCCTCAGATAGCATCACTAGTCAATACAAATATGGAAAGTTTGTGTATTATACAAATATTTTGCATCTTTATTTTGTGTATGGAACATCAGAGCTAGCTGAAATTCCACATCTCCATCTGTTTTTGACATGCTAACATATTCTAACCTTTGACCCCCTCATACTGTAGGTGTACCTATCTGTTTTGTATTCTCTTCACTTTCATTTGTTTTCTTCAATTAATTTATTTTGTGAATCCATATTTGTCATTTGATATCATTTCATTTGTATTTCCTTCAGCCCGTCACTTTCTGTATGTCATGTTCTGATTTAATTTGTCATTTTTTGCATTTGATCCTTTTGTTTTCAGTTGATTTTGTTGGTGGATTTGACCCCTTCCCCCTCTACCATGTCAATGAGAAACCATCCCATCTCCTCTTAAAGCCCATGTATCTGTAAGTATGTGTGCGTGTTTGGCCTGTGTGTTTTTCTTTGGGTAGTCTTTGATATTAATTAAGATGAAACGTCTCTTCGTTAACACAGTGTTAATTGGAATAAGGCCTTAATTACTCCACTTTAATAAGTGTTTCAGCTTTTGCCTAATGAGCAACTCATTAAAAATGACAGCAGATAGATGGCGCCGTGGTGTGATGTCATAGGGTTCAAGGGCATTTTATATGGACCCGGAGAAAAGAGGACAGAACTATGGACTATGTCTCAAATGGAACCCTGTTCCCTAAAATATAGTACACTACTTTTGGACAGTGATAAAGCTCTGGGAAAAAGTTGTGCAAGTTATTTTTATTTAACTAGGCAAGTCGGTTAAGAACAAATTCTTATTTACATTGACGGCCTACCCTGGCCAAACCCTAACGGCGCTGGGGTAATTGTGTGCCGCCCTATGGGACTCCCAATCACAGCTGGCTGTGATACAGCCTGGAATCGAACCAGGGTCCGTAGTGATGCCTCTAGCACTGAGATGTAGTGCCTTAGACCACTGCACCACTCAGGAGGCCAGATTTATGGGGAATAGGGTGTCATTTGGGACATGTTTTCTCACCAAAACCCTTATTCTCCTGTCCTCTATCCCTCACTCCCAAAAGGAGCAGCCATCTACTGCTACAGTATGCCCACATTATGCTCCCTTTCTGGGGAGTGGGGAATTTGAGAAGAAGGCTGGTGTGTGGAAGTCCAGAGATTGGATTTCCTGTCTGATTCAGTTAACCATACACTCACCAGCTCATGGTGTTTTCATTAAAGATTAGCCCATATCAAATTAATAAAGCTTTGCATTGTACAGGTTTATGTTATTGGGATTAAGAATTTAAGAACTGTGTCATGGCAGGATGTTCTTCTGTGACTAGTATAAACTTTCTTTGTGGTTCTGCTAACTCTGCTAAGGAGTATGAATAAGTCTGATTGGAGTAAACAACACTATTAAACCTGCTCTATCCTGTCTGAGGGTTTAGGGTAATGTGTGTGTGTGTGTGTGTGTGTGTGTGTGTGTGTGTGTGTGTGTGTGTGTGTGTGTGTGTGTGTGTGTGTGTGTGTGTGTGTGTGTGTGTGTGTGTGTGTGTGTGTGTGTGTGTGTGTGTGTGTGTGTGTGTGTGTGTGTGTGTGTGTGTGGTTAAAAGGCTCTCTGCCTTTTAACCACCATCCCAACTTTCATTTGAATGATATATTAAATTACGCAGGAAACATAATAACAATATGTGCAGTGGTGGCAGCTAGCCTAACGGTTACGAGCTATGGGCCAGTAACCGAAAGGTCGCTGGTTTGAATCCCTGAGCAGACCAGGTGAAAAATCTGTCTGTGGCCTTGAGCAAGGCATTTAACCCTAATTGTTCCAGGGTCACTATCAATAATGGCTGATCCCTGGTCATTACCTCACTCTCAAAGAGGGTGGGATATGCAGAAAAATTATTTATAATTTACACGTGAAAAATGACCAATATAACCACCCACCTAATTATTTTAATAATTTTGCTACACTCGCATTAGCATCTGCTAACCATGTGTATGTCACCAATAAAATGTGATTTGAAAAAAGGGAATATATTATTAGCCTGCTGGACACCTCTCCTGACAGCTTCATCAGCTCTGTTGCAAATGAGACGGCAGGAATTACCCTAACCTTTACCCTCCTCCACCACTAGGGTTGTATAGCCTCGATCTTAATAAATGTACCAGGTGTGTGTGTTTTTCACTGGTCATCCACTCAATGTCTCCTGTATCCTATCTTCTCCAGGTCTACGTAAATAGGGCGGCAGCCGACGCCGTGATTTCCCATGGAAACAAAATGGCTGCTCTGACTGACACAACAACAGTCCCAGAATGCACTGCGGCAGGCCAGACATTCCTCTGATTCTCTACTTCTTTATTTCAGCTCTTCAGTACTTCAAACATGTAAATGACTGGTTTTCTGCTTAGTAATGACTGTAGTTTCCAGTTCTGTTCTGTTCTTAGTGGGAGGGATGGCAGGGATAGTGTTGGGGGATGGGGAGGGAGGGAGGGGGCGGGGAAATTACTGTGTAACATGGGCTTGAACTCTTTTTGTGTACTCAAATATCAATTATTTATCTAGAACTACAAACGGCATCCAACAACCGAGACTTACAGTACCTGCTGTTAATGGCTGTATTGCTGTCCATCGTTCAGAATTAGTGATCTACAGAATGTGTGTGTGTGTGTGTGTGTGTGTGTGTGTGTGTGTGTGTGTGTGTGTGTGTGTGTGTGTGTGTGTGTGTGTGTGTGTGTGTGTGTGTGTGTGTGTGTGTGTGTGTGTGTGTGTGTGTGTGTGTGTGTGTGTGTATATACACACACATATACACATGTATATATATTGGTTTGTTACTATGGCTCGGTCTCAGATCATCACTGTTGGGCTGAATTACAGTTGAGCCTGTGGAATGGAATGGGCTGTTGTGTTCTGCCTGTTTACTTTAGGCCACGATCTGTGCACATAAATACACAGGCAGAGCAGGAAGGGGGAGAGGGGGGAATGGGTGAGAGGAGGGGGAGGTAGGGAGGGAAGAGGGAGAGGAGGCGAAGGTAAAGGTGGTAGGTAGGGGGTAAAGCAGCCAAACCTACAGAGGATTTGTTCAAAAAGAGAAGCAGAAAAAAAGAAAGATGGAAAATAGTTTTAGTCAGGGTTTTGAAATGCAAACTTAACTTCATAACAGAGAAAGATAGTTGATGTTTAAAGTTTTACAGTAAAAGCACACAGGCAATAATGTTTGAGTTTGAGTCTTAACTTTTTCTTAATCTTACTTACAGTGCTGTGACTGACTGAATCCTGTCCAAAACAGTTTTGGAAACCACTGATATACAGTGTTTCAATAGACTGAATCCTAAATCTGTAGAGATGGGTGGAATGAAAGGAAATAAGATTCTTTTAAATCTTGTTTTACAGTTATTTTGTCATTTTTAATTTAACCTTTATTTAACTAGTTGTTGGTGTGGAAGATTGAGGTTTGTGTCAGGAGTTATAGATGTGTGTTAAAACTCCAGTCCAGAAACACAACTGCCTCAAACTACTGTGAGGGTTGAGTGTAAGGTTGAGGTTTGTGTCAGGAGTTATAGATGTGTGTTAAAACTCCAGTCCAGAAACACAACTGCCTCAAACTACTGTGAGGGTTGAGTGTAAGGTTGAGGTTTGTGTTAGGAGTTATAGATGTGTGTTAAAACTCCAGTCCAGAAACACAACTGCCTCAAACTACTGTGAGGGTTGAGTGTAAGGTTGAGGTTTGTGTCAGGAGTTATAGATGTGTGTTAAAACTCCAGTCCAGAAACACAACTGCCTCAAACTACTGTGAGGGTTGAGTGTAAGGTTGAGGTTTGTGTTAGGAGTTATAGATGTGTGTTAAAACTCCAGTCCAGAAACACAACTGCCTCAAACTACTGTGAGGGTTGAGTGTAAGGTTGAGGTTTGTGTTAGGAGTTATAGATGTGTGTTAAAACTCCAGTCCAGAAACACAATTGCCTCAAACTACTGTGAGGGTTGAGTGTAAGGTTGAGTGTTTGACAGTTGGTCATTAGTTATACACAGTCGCTGACTGACTTTTTTCAATCCTAAATAGTGTGTGATATGAGAGGTAGTTTGACTGCATTTCCTGTCCATGGTATACAAAGATATTGAATGGAGTGTAAATGGTTTAAATGTAAACGTAGCACAAATATAGCAAAACAAGAAGACAGAAATATACACAACCTGTTTTCTCTATCATTCCATCTGTAGATTGTTGATTCAACTGTGATCCATTTGAATGGTTTGTTTCATATCATGTTTGTAGGGGTTTTGTATGAGAACCATGGATATGCTGTATTCTACGGTAATATCCTAGTGTATGTTTGGGTCTATGTTGGATTGGGGAACATGTATCCCACAATCCCAAAAGACATACACTTTTGTGCCCAAACTTTAAGATGGGGGCTTGTTCTTGAGTATTTGGAGCGTAGAATTAGAATTTAGAATACTGGAATGGACATGAACCTTCTTATGATGGGATGAAGGTCAGCCATTTTGATCAGGGAGTTGGTCAACCATGGTTTGTGGTTGACCACAAACCATGGTTGTGATAATATATTGTGTGATAATATATTCTGTAAAATAATGAATTTGAAGAATTTATCTGCATTGTATGTTTGTTAGCTAGCTAGCCAACCCGTTTTAGAGAAATTATTCCATAATTTTTTTCAAATTAACTGCCAATATCCCAACATTCCATTCACACAATGCAGTCAATCCACAGCCATACACTTTCTGGAATCAGTTGATGATAGGACTTAGACAAGTTGGAAATGCAACAAGTACTGATATTGTATTACATAATAGCACTCTCAGCTTTACAAGAAAACCAAAAATAAGACATTTATAGTCTGTTTACATATATTTTAGAGGCTACGTATTCCGAAAATTTGGTATAAAACCTGTATAAACTGTATTTATTTCTCCCTGACCAATAATGGCTACCATTTTCACCCCATTCTGGAACTTCAAGGTTTTATGACATAACCCCTCTAGTAATTTAATAGGATCTCTAGCCCCTCTAGTAATTTAATAGGATCTCTAGCCCCTCTAGTAATTTAATAGGATCTCTAGCCCCTCTAGTAATTTAATAGGATCTCTAGCCCCTCTAATAATTTAATAGGTCTCTAGCCCCTCTAGTAATTTAATAGGATCTCTAGCCCCTCTAGTAATTTAATAGGATCTCTAGCCCCTCTAGTAATTTAATAGGATCTCTAGCCCCTCTTGTAATTTAATAGGTTCTCTAGCCCCTCTAATAATTTAATAGGTCTCTAGCCCCTCTAGTAATTTAATAGGATCTCTAGCCCCTCTAGTAATTTAATAGGATCTCTAGCCCCTCTAGTAATTTAATAGGATCTCTAGCCCCTCTAGTAATTTAATAGGATCTCTAGCCCCTCTAATAATTCAATAGGTCTCTAGCCCCTCTAGTAATTTAATAGGATTTCTAGCCCCTCTAGTAATGTAATAGGATCTCTAGACCCTCTAGTAATGTAATAGGATCTCTAGCCCCTCTAGTAATGTAATAGGATCTCTAGCCCCTCTAGTAATTTAATAGGATCTCTAGCCCCTCTAGTAATTTAATAGGATCTCTAGCCCCTCTAGTAATTTAATAGGATCTCTAGCCCCTCTAGTAATTTAATAGGATCTCTAGCCCCTCTAATAATTTAATAGGTCTCTAGCCCCTCTAGTAATTTAATAGGATCTCTAGCCCCTCTAGTAATTTAATAGGATCTCTAGCCCCCCTAGTAATTTAATAGGATCTCTAGCCCCTCTAGTAATTTAATAGGACCTCTAGCCCCTCTAGTAATGTAATAGGATCTCTAACCCCTCTAGTAATTTAATAGGATCTCTAACCCCTCTATTAATTTAATAGGATCTCTAACCCCTCTAGTAATTTTATAGAAACTCCAGCCCCCCTAGTAATTTAATAGGATCTCTAACCCCTCTAGTAATTTAATAGGATCTCTAACCCCTCTAGTAATTTAATAGGATCTCTAACCCCTCTAGTAATTTAATAGGATCTCTAACCCCTCTAGTAATTGAATAGGATCTCTAACCCCTCTAGTAATTGAATAGGATCTCTAACCCCTCTAGTAATTGAATAGGATCTCTAACCCCTCTAGTAATTGAATAGGATCTCTAACCCCTCTAGTAATTTAATAGGATCTCTAGCCCCTCTAGTAATTTAATAGAATCTCTAACCCCTCTAGTAATGTAATAGGATCTCTAGCCCCTCTAGTAATTTAATAGAATCTCTAACCCCTCTAGTAATGTAATAGGATCTCTAGCCCCTCTAGTAATTTAATAGAATCTCTAACCCCTCTAGTAATGTAATAGGATCTCTAGCCCCTCTAGTAATTTAATAGAATCTCTAACCCCTCTAGTAATGTAATAGGATCTCTAACCCCTCTAGTAATTTAATAGGATCTCTAGCCCCTCTAGTAATTTAATAGAATCTCTAACCCCTCTAGTAATGTAATAGGATCTCTAGCCCCTCTAGTAATTTAATAGAATCTCTAACCCCTCTAGTAATGTAATAGGATCTCTAGCCCCTCTAGTAATTTAATAGAATCTCTAACCCCTCTAGTAATGTAATAGGATCTCTAGCCCCTCTAGTAATTTAATAGAATCTCTAACCCCTCTAGTAATGTAATAGGATCTCTAGCCCCTCTAGTAATTTAATAGAATCTCTAACCCCTCTAGTAATGTAATAGGATCTCTAGCCCCTCTAGTAATTTAATAGAATCTCTAACCCCTCTAGTAATTTAATAGGATCTCTAGCCCCTCTAGTAATTTAATAGGATCTCTAGCCCCTCTATTAATTTAATAGGATCTCTTGCCCCTCTAGTAATTGAATAGGATCTCTATGATTTGGACTTTCTGTGGCAGATTGTGTAACTGCCTTGGCTGTGTCCCTTTAGGAGTGCGATGGAGTTGCCCGTAGACACTGCCTTGGCTGTGTCCCTTTAGGAGTGTGATGGAGTTGCCCGTAGACACTGATCTAAGCTCAGTTTTGTGTTTAATCTCTTTTTAAGTTTTGAGAAGGGGCAACTTATCCTGGATCTGTGCGTAAGAGCACCTTCTTCCTGGCCCGTCCCCTTCTGTTTTGTTACTATGTACCTCTACTTCCCCCTGCTGTTGAATGTGGTCATGTACACATTAAATACTGCTGAATGTTTGTGTTCTTAACTTTAACAAACCCCTCATCTTTGTCATTTAGGCTTTCATGGCATATTGTTCATTCATAAGTTACAAAAACACAGTTAAGGATATTTTCCTTTGTCCTACTGGACACTGGACCCCATAGAAATGTCCAGGTTACTGCCCTGCATGTATGTACGTGTATATAACTATACTTCTTTATCTCCACGTTATCCATGCAGTCTTATACTTAACATCGTTCAGAAGAACTAATGTATTCCTTTATTTCTGTAGCCTCTAAGCTCAATTGTTTTTATTTTTTGTATGATTTGTCTTATCTGCTGAGACATGAATGCAATGATTTAACCTTTTTTTTAATCAAAGCTTGTTTTCTACCTAATCAAAAGAGCCTTGAACACAGAACATAGGAGGATTTGAATTTGGTTTGATCTCGTTTCCAGCAGCATCTGATCAACATGCTCTTATCCTGTGTGGTATTGTGGGTTTGGAAGACAGGCTGCTCATTTGATGATATTGAAATCACAGCTCTTTCTCGCAACTGATATGGGCTTGATAGGAATTCTATTGCAGAACGGTGGTGCAACAATGATAATAGTAAACCATGGACTGTCTCAAATGATATCCTAAAGTAGTGCACTATATAGGTAATAGGATATCATCATTTCAGGAGGGGGCAATATTAAAGAACATTCATATAGAGATGTCTTGTGCAGAATAGCCATTCTGTCATAGATATTGCCAGCTCTATACATTACATTTCCTTCTGTAATATTGTATGTTGGACTCCAGTGAGTAAACCCCAAGTTTATCAATACCAAGCCAGGCTTGTCTGTCAGTACTGATTAACATACTGTAGGATCAGCTACAATTTAATAACTGTAGCCAGGATCATTATCAGAAATGAACACACACTGCACCTCATCTCTTCGCCTGAAGACAACTAAAGTCATTTGATTTATGGGAACAGTTCTTCCTTTTAATGCAATGCAGCCTCTCCGACAGGGAATGGAAGAGCCATACCTGGCATTCCAGTTGGTTGGGGCCTATTGTGGTGGCGTAATGGATACCACTGAAAAAGAGTCCACCTCTTTGTAGATAATTCTGTGTCTTTGTATAGGAAAGTGGGGGAAAAGCTTTTTGTATTTCTCTTCATTTTGTGTCCTCTGTAGTCCCCATCACATGTGACTCAATTATGTTATCCTATTTGTCCAAACGTGTAAATAGAAGTTTTGTTAATAAAAACAATGTGTACTTTTAATCATTCTCATTGTGATTTATTTGTTTTTGGGGATTATTCTAATTTTGTGCAAATATTCTAACTGTAATCTGATGTGCAGTTGGACAGATTTAACTTGCTCTTCCAATTGATCACTGTAGACATCAATACTGACAAAACACTGGATATTGCATCTGTTTTTATTGTTATATATATATAATATATTATAGCCAACACGAGGCCATTTTAATTTGAGGTTATTTTGAGCAGGGCAAATCAACGGTTTTAACGTGGGTCAGACCTGGCATCCAACATCCAGGGAACATTTTCAGAATGTTCTCACAGCACCTATAAAATAATGTGAGCTGCTCCAAGGGGTTCTAGAATCTTTCTTCATTTGTCGAAGGTAAACAAAAGCCTAAAAGGGAAACAAGGAAATTGTGTATTGTTTCTCAGAGTATTAGGGATACTATAGGATAAGTGTGTCATACATATTCACAGGGGTCTCGTACTTGAATGTGTGTCTTTCAGGACATGAATGCTCGGACACTGCCTCTGATGGTGGCTCTGCAGATGGGGCAGTGACGCAGGCTGGCAGCACAGTCGCTACACACCACCAGGTGACCACAGGGGATGAAGACAATGGAAACCCGCTTGTCCATACACACCTTACATGTCCGCTCCTCCTGCAGCTGACGCAGGAGCTCATCAGGGGTGGGGTCGCCCACTGCTGAAATACACACAGGAGTGTTGGCGTTTGTGTGTGTGTGGGCGTGTGTGTGTGTGTGAAATACACGTGACCTTTGACCTTTTTCTCTGATGGGTGTCTGTGTCCTGACCCCTCCTGCACTGAGCCCATGCCTCTCCACCAGCCCTGATAGGGACAGAAAACACCAACAGTAAAGGGTGAGACATGGTTACTCACAGTAACATCATCTAAACTAATCATTTGTCAAAATCATTGTAAAGGGTTTAAACACTGTTTCCAATGCTTGTTCAATGAACCATAAACAACATATCCAGGGTCCCTGCTCACCTGCAAAGAGGCATGAGGACTGCAAATGTGGCCAGGGCAATAAATTGCAATGCCCGTACTATGAGATGCCTAAGACAGCACTACATGGAGACAGGACGGACAGCTGACTGGCCTCGCAGTTGCAGACCACGTGTAACAACACCTAAACACGATCGGTACATCCGAACATCACACCTGCGGGACAGGTACAGGATGGCAACAACAACTGCCCGAGTTACACCAGGATTGCGTAATCCCTCCATCAGTGCTCAGACTGTCCACAATAGGAGGCTGGACTGAGGGCTTGTAGGCCTGTTGTAAAGCAGGTCCTCACCAGACATCACTGGCAACAATGTCACCTATGGGCACAAACCCACCGTCGCTGGATCAGACCGGACTGGCAAAAAGTGCTCTTCACTGACGAGTTGTGATTTTGTCTCACCAGGGGTGATGGTCGGATTTGCGTTTATCGTCAAAGGAATGAGCGTTACACCGAGGCCTGTACTCTGGAGCGGGATCGATTTGGAGTTGGAGTTTCTGTCATGGTCTGGGGCGGTGTGTCACAGCATCATCGGACTGAGCTTGTTGTCATTGCAGGCTATCTCAATGCTGTGCGTTACAGGGAAGACATCCATCTTCCCTCATGTGGTACCCTTCCTGCAGGCTCATCCTGACATGACCCTCCAGCATGACAATGCCACCAGCCATACCTCTTGTTCTGTGCGTGATTTCCTGCAAGACAGGAATGTCAGTGTTCTGCTATGGGCAGCGAAGAGCCCGGATCTCAGAATGGTGCACGTCTGGGACCTGTTGGATTGAGGGTGCGGGCTAGGGCCATTCCCCCCAGAAATGTCCAGGAACTTGCAGGTGCTTTGGTGGAAGAGTGGTGTAACATCTCACAGCAAGAATTGGCTAATCTGGTGCAGTCCATGAGGAGGGGATGCACTGTAGTACTTAATGCAGCTGGTGGCCACACCAGATACTGTTACTTATGATTTTGCCCCCCCCACACACATGATTTAATTGTGGAACTTGTTCAGTTTGTCTCAATTGTTGAATCGTATGTTCATACAAATATTTACACATGTTAAGTTTGCTGAAAATAAACGCAGTTGACATTGAGAAGACGCTTCTTTTTTTGCTGAGTTTATTTACATGTTTAACGAGAGTCTCCATTTGTTGTTTCTCAGTGTCAATCCAGTCATTTCAGATGAACAAGAATATCAAAGGGTTGTGTTAAAATATAAACGTGGTCAACATCAGAGTTAAAGATACCAACGTTGGTCCAGCAGGCTATTTTTAGGACTCCCCCAGGGGTCAAAGTGTAATTAGAGCCCTGTAGGTTGTAAGTTCAAGTAATGTGAGCCCTTAGCCTTTACCTAGCCCATAACAATAACACTCCGCTGGTCCCTACCTCCAAACAACTATCTATGGGTAGAGGCAGTGGGTTCTGTCAGACAAGGCAAATGTTTAGGGATTGACCCCTGTGAGCTGTACCCAGGCACGTGCTGCTACTGTACGATCACTCTGGTAGTGGATGAAGTGAATCCCCTCCCCTTACAGTGTTAAGTGCTTTGAACATCAGAAAAGTTCTATGTAAATCCAAGCCATTATCATTAATATAATCACCATTCTTACTCTGACCTCTGCTCTGCGGCCTCCTAGTCCGGTCCTCCTCCTCAGCTGCCAATATGTCAGTGACCAGGCCAGACACGGAGGTGTAGTGCTGGCCGTTCAGCAGGTACTTCGTCTGGACCAGACTCTCCACCAGGCCAGCCTCAAACCCCATCTGGAGCACGGTCTGGATCACAGGAGACAACATGGCCGAGGGTACGCCCAGACCACCTACCACATCTGACAGAGGGGAGGACAGGGAGGGACGGGGAGAGAGAAAAAACAAAACAGGTATTAGGTGGGAAGTTGGGAAAGAGACTGTTATATAGAGTTTCACTGAAAACCAACAGCACTGTATTTTTATTCAGCGTTACCAAGACGATGTGTCTCTCCTTGAGATATGGAAAACCAGACATTTTTCCTTTCTTGTATTCAGTACAACTAAAAAAAGATGAATAGCAGATTCAGCAACAGTATGTGGTGCTATTGTGCTAGCATTTTATAATTTGATAAACGGCACAGTTAGAGAGAGCAGTACTCCAGGGTGTGGGAGTGGAGAGAGCAGTACTCCAGGGTGTGGGAGTGGAGAGAGCAGTACCCCAGGGTGTGGGAGTGGAGAGAGCAGTACCCCAGGGTGTGGGAGTGGAGAGAGCAGTACCCCAGGGTGTGGGAGTGGAGAGAGCAGTACCCCAGGGTGTGGGAGTGGAGAGAGCAGTACCCCAGGGTGTGGGAGTGGAGAGAGCAGTACCCAGGGTGTGGGAGTGGAGAGAGCAGTACCCCAGGGTGTGGGAGTGGAGAGAGCAGTACCCCAGGGTGTGGGAGTGGAGAGAGCAGTACTCCAGGGTGTGGGAGTGGAGAGAGCAGTACCCCAGGGTGTGGGAGTGGAGAGAGCAGTACCCCAGGGTGTGGGAGTGGAGAGAGCAGTACCCCAGGGTGTGGGAGCGGAGAGAGCAGTACCCCAGGGTGTGGGAGTGGAGAGAGCAGTACCCCAGGGTGTGGGAGTGGAGAGAGCAGTACCCCAGGGTGTGGGAGTGGAGAGAGCAGTACCCCAGGGTGTGGGAGTGGAGAGAGCAGTACCCCAGGGTGTGGGAGTGGAGAGAGCAGTACCCCAGGGTGTGGGAGTGGAGAGAGCAGTACCCCAGGGTGTGGGAGTGGAGAGAGCAGTACCCCAGGGTGTGGGAGTGGAGAGAGCAGTACCCCAGGGTGTGGGAGTGGAGAGAGCAGTACCCAGGGTGTGGGAGTGGAGAGAGCAGTACCCCAGGGTGTGGGAGTGGAGAGAGCAGTACCCCAGGGTGTGGGAGTGGAGAGAGCAGTACTCCAGGGTGTGGGAGTGGAGAGAGCAGTACCCCAGGGTGTGGGAGCGGAGAGAGCAGTACCCCAGGGTGTGGGAGCGGAGAGAGCAGTACCCCAGGGTGTGGGAGCGGAGAGAGCAGTACCCCAGTGTGTGGGAGCGGAGAGAGCAGTACCCCAGGGTGTGGGAGTGGAGAGAGCAGTACCCCAGGGTGTGGGAGTGGAGAGAGCAGTACCCCAGGGTGTGGGAGTGGAGAGAGCAGTACCCCAGGGTGTGGGAGTGGAGAGAGCAGTACCCCAGGGTGTGGGAGTGGAGAGAGCAGTACCCCAGGGTGTGGGAGTGGAGAGAGCAGTACCCCAGGGTGTGGGAGTGGAGAGAGCAGTACACCAGGGTGTGGGAGTGGAGAGAGCAGTACCCCAGGGTGTGGGAGTGGAGAGAGCAGTACCCCAGGGTGTGGGAGTGGAGAGAGCAGTACCCCAGGGTGTGGGAGTGGAGAGAGCAGTACCCCAGGGTGTGGGAGTGGAGAGAGCAGTACCCCAGGGTGTGGGAGTGGAGAGAGCAGTACCCCAGGGTGTGGGAGTGGAGAGAGCAGTACCCCAGGGTGTGGGAGTGGAGAGAGCAGTACCCCAGGGTGTGGGAGTGGAGAGAGCAGTACCCCAGGGTGTGGGAGTGGAGAGAGCAGTACCCCAGGGTGTGGGAGTGGAGAGAGCAGTACCCCAGGGTGTGGGAGTGGAGAGAGCAGTACCCCAGGGTGTGGGAGTGGAGAGAGCAGTATCCCAGGGTGTGGGAGTGGAGAGAGCAGTACCCCAGGGTGTGGGAGTGGAGAGAGCAGTACCCCAGGGTGTGGGAGTGGAGAGAGCAGTACCCCAGGGTGTGGGAGTGGAGAGAGCAGTACCCCAGGGTGTGGGAGTGGAGAGAGCAGTACCCCAGGGTGTGGGAGTGGAGAGAGCAGTAACCCAGGGTGTGGGAGTGGAGAGAGCAGTACCCCAGGGTGTGGGAGTGGAGAGAGCAGTACCCCAGGGTGTGGGAGTGGAGAGAGCAGTACCCCAGGGTGTGGGAGTGGAGAGAGCAGTACCCCAGGGTGTGGGAGTGGAGAGAGCAGTAACCCAGGGTGTGGGAGTGGAGAGAGCAGTACCCCAGGGTGTGGGAGTGGAGAGAGCAGTACCCCAGGGTGTGGGAGCGGAGAGAGCAGTACCCCAGGGTGTGGGAGTGGAGAGAGCAGTACCCCAGGGTGTGGGAGTGGAGAGAGCAGTACCCCAGGGTGTGGGAGTGGAGAGAGCAGTACCCCAGGGTGTGGGAGTGGAGAGAGCAGTACCCCAGGGTGTGGGAGTGGAGAGAGCAGTACCCCAGGGTGTGGGAGTGGAGAGAGCAGTACCCCAGGGTGTGGGAGCGGAGAGAGCAGTAACCCAGGGTGTGGGAGTGGAGAGAGCAGTACCCCAGGGTGTGGGAGTGGAGAGAGCAGTACCCCAGGGTGTGGGAGTGGAGAGAGCAGTACCCCAGGGTGTGGGAGCGGAGAGAGCAGTAACCCAGGGTGTGGGAGTGGAGAGAGCAGTACCCCAGGGTGTGGGAGTGGAGAGAGCAGTACCCCAGGGTGTGGGAGTGGAGAGAGCAGTACCCCAGGGTGTGGGAGTGGAGAGAGCAGTACCCCAGGGTGTGGGAGTGGAGAGAGCAGTACCCCAGGGTGTGGGAGTGGGCAAACAAGAGGCAACCAAAAGCCCCGCATCACCTCTCTGACACACATTAAACCACATAAACAAATTGAGTTCTGATAAATACAGAGAAAAGCACCACTGAGGGATACATCTGTTTCTCTGACTGTCCTCTAAAACAGCTGAAACGGACAGTATTTGTAATTCTCTCGCTACACACACACACGTTTAAGTGCCCACTTATGCAATACATCCTCTTAGTCTGTATCCAGGGGAAAGCAGCGTATTGGTTTCCAAGGCAATCCATATTTATTGTGTTTGTTCAGCACAGGTTAACACGTGGGGCGGATCACCCATTGATGCCATTTAGGGAGGCGGGGGTCAAGAGAATGAAGTGGATGTAATATAAGTTTCAATGTTTTCATTTGTATCCTGGGACTCACCATTTTCTGAGTTGATTTCTCTGGACACCGGAGTCTGTGATACACCCTGGAAAACAAATCAACACTGGGGATCTATTCATTCTCTAACACACTGTAGTGACCACAACAGTTATGTTGGCACACTACAAATATACAAATGATCCTGGCTTTTGGTATGACAGTGGAGGACAGTGAAGCACAACAGTGAAGGATGAATGTTAGGGATTAAGGTACTTACCACAGTCTCTCTATTGAAGTGAGTATCCTGGATGTTGCTGACGTAATCTCGCCCTCTCGTCTGGATCAGGAAGTCACATCTGAGGAATGAAAGAGAAAGTTGACACAGCAGAACCGTGGACACAGGGTCAAAGGCATTACATTTTGCATTTTGACAGTTTGTGTGTTACCGTGGGAACCACTTGGCGTGCTCCTGCCAGGGGTCATCTCCAGGTTCCCAGTTCCTCAGCCCTCCATCACAGTAGAAACATTTCACGTTGTCACCGTGTCCTAGGAGGAGGGACATAATATTTTGTCTATCATAGCACTTCTGACAGACTTTACATGAAGATTAGACACAATAAAAAACACACACATGCATACAGTACACACAGACAGCAAGCAGTGTGTGTTTGCTGTCCGTGTACACCCACACACGGGCAAATTTAGGTATAGGCGACAATGGCAGCCGACCGGGGCGGCATCTTGTTGGGGACAGCACGGGGCGCCCACACAAACAAAATTGGAATGCTGACATTTGCAGGATCGGTTTTCTATCGCTCATTTGCATTATCATGTCACCACGTGGGACTGAGTCAAATAGCCTTGTCAGAGAGGGGGCCTTGATTCTAGTTTGTGACATAGGCAGGCTACTACCTGGGAAGGCCTTTTGTATATATTTGTATAGTTTTAAATGTTATGATTATTCATTTGTATTGTTCCAAATATCTGAATAAAAATGGCAGTTAGTGCAGAATGGTGCTTTGTTTTTGGCGGGGTCGCTGAGGGGGGGGGGGGTCGCCCAGGGAGCCATACAAGCTAGAACCGCCACTGCAAACACAATGACACAAATGATCACATTAATACTTAATACACACAGGCAGACACCCCAACATTCCTGCTGTGAGAATGTGGATTGTGTTTTATTGCATTTCCAAAACTGAATTTCAAACAAAGGAAAGGTTGTTTCTGATTCGCTCTCAGTCGTTTATGTTCTAAGTTTGAATGAACACAACAGTCTAACCATAACAGTGATGTTTTCCTTTACGCAGTCCCAGTCCTGTCCAGCTTTTTCTGTCTACAAACACATGACTCAGCGTGGCTATTGTCCCACACACAAAGACTGGAACCTGCTATTTCTGAATATCCAATTGCCAATTTCTAATTGCCAAGGCGTGCGTAATTTTGTCCCAATAGCTTCACTAAACATGGGAACTAAAAGAAAGAAGCAAGTTATAAAATGTTCCCAACGTAATTTAGAAAAGTGGAAATACACAACACACACTGATGTCACAATAGGATTTCTCTCTCACCATCAACAAATACTATTGCGCACCTGTGTAGAAGAATCCTGCCCTCGACAGAACATCGGGCTGGACCGCCGCACCTGTGGGCCAGTTGTGGAAGGTGGTGAGACGGGATTCCTCTGACTCCATCTCGGGGTAAACAGCCTGCCCGGCCGCCCCATGGTCGTCCACAGTCATCCTCTGGAGCTGGCTCAACAGCTGACCGTCCACGGAGTCAGAAGGGGACCCGGGAACGACATACAGTGGGATATTCCCAACGGCTCTACCCATTACCAAACTACAAGTGGGGAAGTGTCTCTTGTGTTCGACGATCGGACTGTCCCCATGGACCCAATACCTCAGGATCCCTCCACAACAGAAGCACTTGACCTTATCATCGGGCCCCAGAAAAAAGAAGCCCGCTCTGGCTAGGTTGGTCGCGGTGACCGGTGCATCGCCCGGCCAGTTTTCAAAAGTTCGAAGCCTCTCCTCCTCGCCTCGCATCTGGGGCGTCTCCAGAATATACATCATCTCGCTCCTGTCATCCGTCATGCTGGGGGTTGTGGTCTCTTCTTTTTCCTTCGGTCCTGTGGCAGTCATCCCTGTTCCGTTCCATAGTGGACTGTGCAGATGGGAGCGCGAAGCGCGCAGTGCTGAACATATATTCCCTGCAGCTGGAAGCACGGCTTGCGCAGTAGCCCACATCAGGCAGCGTTCCAGAACTCACTCACTAGATGCCAGAAGGCAGTCCCATGCGGTCAAAACATAGAGATAGATAGAGGAACCATCTGTATATCTGTGACAGCATAGGTAGCGCCATTGAGGCTACAACCCATAAGAATCCCCACACAGTTGACTAGTTTGACCACTTTAACATTTCGGAAGCCCTCTATGGCGCTACCCATGCTATATTGGTCTTTTGCTCAATAGAGGCCTCTGTCATTCTCTTTTCCAGACTGTTTGACGGGGATAGCCTATCACCAAGAGAAGATCAGTGCATTAGTGAGACGTGTCCAACCCGGAATCCACCAAGTTTAATTTGATAAACCTACACATTAAATAATGTATATTTATTGCTGCAGATTTTGCACAATGATCGCGACTGTAACCAGTCTCACAGTGAACACTGAACAAAAATATAAATGCAACATGTAAAGTGTTGGTCCAATGTTTCATGAGCTGAAATAAAAGATCCCAGAAAAGTTCTACATACACAAAAAGCATATTTCTCTCAATTGTTTTCCACAAATCTGTTTACATCCCTGTTCGTGCGCATTTATACTTTGTCAAGATAATCTACCTGACAGGTGTGGCATATCAAGAAGCTTATTAAACAGCATGATCATTACACAGGTGCACCTTGTGCAGGGGACATTAAAAGGTCCAACTAGCCTCACAACCGCAGACCACTTGTAACCATGCCTGCCCAGGACCTCCACATATGTCTTCTTCACATCTGTCTTCTTCACCTGCGGGATTGACTGAGACCATCCACCCAGACAGCTGATGAAACTGTGGTTTTGCACAACCAAAGAATTGCTGCACAAACTGTCAAAATCAGTCTTAGGGATGCTCATCTGCGTGCTCGTCGTCCTCACCAGGGTCTTGAACTGACTGCAGTTTGGCGTTGTAAACGACTTCAGTTGGCAAATGCTCACCTTCGATGGCCACTGGTAAGCTGGAGAAGTGTGCTCTTCACAGATGAATCCCGGTTTCAACTGTACCGGGCAGATGGCAGACAGTGTGTATGGCGTTATGTGGATGAGTGGTTTGCTGATGTCAACGTTGTGAACAGAGTGCCCCATGGTGGCAGTGAGGTTATGGGATGGGCAGGCATAAGCTACGGACAATGAATACAATTGCATTTTATCGATGGCAATTTGAATGCACAGAGATACCTTGATGAGTTCCCGTGGTCCATTGTCATGCCATTTATCCACCTCATGTTTCAGCATGATGCACAGCCCCACGTCACAAGGATCTGTAAACAATTCCTGGAAGCTGAACATTTCCCCATTTTTTTTATGGCCTAAATACTCACCAGACAAGTCACCTATTGAGCATGTTTGGTATCCTCTGGATCGACATGTACGACAGCGTGTTCCAGTTCCCGACATTATCCAGCAACTTCACACAGCCATTGATGAGAGGTGGGACAACATTCCACAGGCCACAATCAACAGCCTGATCTACTCTATGTGAAGGAGATGTGTAGCGTTGCATGACACAACTGATGGTCCCACCAGATACTGACTGGTTTTCTGATCCACACCTCTACCTTTTTTAAGGTATCAAACCAATACCAACTGTACATACCTTTGTGTGCCTCCTCATCAGTATACCTGCAGGCAAACTCACACACAAAAGTGAGCCGTTCAGCCATCTGTGCCCACCTACTGATTGTCAATGTGTTCCCTTACTGCCTAAGAGAGAGGAGAAGAGGCAAAGGGAGACTATAAGTAGAAGACCAATGAGCCTTCTTCAAGGAGGTGGTTAAGGCATATTAGGCCTATACATTAATAGAAAATATATCCAGGGTTTATAGCCGGGGTCACTGTAACCCCCCAGATTTTTGTTGTTAGAGTCTTAGGCATAAAGCTCATGATATTTATTTCTACAGTTTGCATAGCTCATGATGGAATTTCAGTAAGCATTTCACTGTAAGGTCTACACATGTTGTATTTAGACAAGTAACATTTGATTTGAATGATAAACATCTTCCCTGGCCGTGCCTACATGTCTTACACATCCAATGTAAATCTGTTAGGCAAGGGGTTTTATCTGGATAGCCTAATATTTATTTCGGAATGATTTAGGCCTAGGAAAAATATTGTCTTTGTAGCCTTTAGTATAGGCCTAAATCCCTGTGTCTGAATGGAACTTCTACATGTCTGGATTTCTCACAACAACAGCAACATTTGACTATTTATTGAAATTACTGCCCCTCATTGTACCACGCACCGTACCTGTTTTGCATAAACTTCCCATAAACTGTCACTAGACTCATTCTAACCTGCCAACACTGGTCCACCATGCAGGGCCACTCACTTTTTTTGTTTTGTTTTTGTGTTCGATTATTTTAAATGTTTTAATTAACAACAAATCAATACAGAAAGTACATGAGGGAACACAAGTACATACAGACTACATACACTGGACAATCGAGCTGGGGGTAAAATATCACATTACAATTACACAAGGACCTTAAGGGACATACACTTACATACACTTACACATACACATACACTTACAATTCTAACAGCTTTTTTGTTAGTTGAGTATTTAACTGTCTTAAAATACAGTTCAATTTATTTTTGTGCATATGAAATTTGGCCAAAAGAATAATGAAATGAATTACATAAAAATGTTTCAGCTTATTTCTATCGTATGTGAAGAACCCAAGCAGTACATCTCTCCACAATAGTGTAATATCTTCATAAATGTGTTCAATTATAAATCTACTGATGTCTTGCCACAGTTTTCTTACATGAATACAATGCCAAAAAAGATGCAACACTATTTCTAGGTGGTCATTACAAAAGGAGCAATTTGAGTTGATGTTTTCCTTAAACTTCTTCATATAGTGGTTGGCAGGATTATATTTATGAATAATTTTAAAGGAAACTTCCTTAATTTTGTTAACAAGTAGGTATGTGTGTGGCAACATCCAAACTTTTTTCCAACAGATATTATCAATAAATCTATTCCAATAAGGCAACAACATCCTGCTGAAACAACGTTCGTATCCCTCTGTTGTTGAATGGACCAAAAGAGAAACAAATCTTTCCTACTGATTTTTTAAATTTAAATTTTAGCTTTATTTAACCAGGCAAGTCAGTTAAGAACACATTCTTATTTTCAATGACGGCCTGGGAACAGTGGGTTAACTGCCTGTTCAGGGGCAGAACGACAGATTTGTACCTTGTCAGCTCGGGGGTTTGAACTCGCAACCTTCCGGTTAATAGTCCAACGCTCTAACCACTAGGCTACGCTGCCGCCCCTGATGAGTCAACAGGGTCAGTAGAAGTTAGACTCTGAGGGTCAGGTCTTGACACGTTCCTGAATAACAGAGCAACACCTGAGGGAATGGCGTCTAAAACAATTGCAAAATCTTTAGGTGTTACAGAGACCTTGTAAAGTGATAAGAATTCCTTGTAACTGAGTAAAAGACCCTCTGCATTTACCAGTTGGCTCACCAATAGGATATTATTTCGGAACCAATATTCTAAAAACAGAGAGGTATTTTTATACAATATATCCCAATTATTCCGTATATAATATCTGTGTGGAGAAAAATTGTGTTTATAAATTAAGGACCATGACAAGAAAACCTGCCGATGAAAAGCAGAAAGTTTCACTGGAATTTTGTCAATATTATAATTACAAAACAACATGAAGTTAAGGCCACCAAAAGTAGAGAAGACATGATGAGGAATAAAATTCCAGATAGAAGTGTCTTCTTAGGAATTGTTTTATCCAATTGATCTTAAAAGTATTATATAAAGTAGTAAAGTCCAGAAAGTGTTCATTACACCAGTTTTCCTAATGTAATGGGTACAGTTTCTCCACAGAAAGTTGAAAAGCATCTGGTCTATCTCCTTGCTTATTTTACTGTCAAGATATAAAGATAGTACACCATATGTTAGTCTAGAGATACCTTCGTTAGTCTAGAGATACCTTCGTTAGTCTAGAGATACCTTCATCCTTGGTTATTAGGACTCTACCTTTTAAAGATAAGTCCCTTTGTAGCCATTGATTTAGCTTCTTCTGCGTATTTTTAATAAGAGGGTTAAAATTTAGTAAGCCTCTAGACTTCTGATCCTTTGTAATGGTTATGCCTAAATATGTAAGTTCTTCTTTTACTGGAATACCATAATATGAAGTCGTCACACAATCTTTGACAGCTATGAGTTCATATTTACTAATGTTAAGATATAGACCAGACGCTTTGGAAAAGCATTGTATCACATTGATCGATATGGGAATTTGCTTAGCGTCTTTCAGAGAAAGTGTAGCATCGTCAGTCAGCTAACTTATAATAATTTATTTACCAGCTATGGAAATACCTTGTACAGGGCTATTATTTAAAGAATTTGCAAGAAGTTGGGTGATTAATAAAAACAGGTACGGGGAGATAGGACAACCTTGCCTAATTCCTCTCTTTAACTCAAATCTAGGTGAGGTGCCACATTTCAATTTAATAGAGCTGTTACCATTTGCATAGAGAGTCTTAATAGCCTTGCAGAAAAAAATCACAGGAGCCAAGTCTCTCAAGGGAGTGGAAGAGAAAGTGATGCTCTAATGTGTCAAATTCTTTATAAAAATCTAAAAAATAATATGAAGCTATCCTCAGTTATTAGGTCTGAGTCGTCAAGTATGTCTAATACTAGTCTGACATTGTTAGAAATATGTCTGTTCCTCATGAAGCCAGACTGTTTCATCAATGATTGCATCCAGGACTTCTTTAATTATTTTTGCAAGTAGCAAGGTCATTATTATAGGTCATTATTAAGAAGACAAATTGGACGCCAGTTATCGATGAGCAGCACTTCTTTTTGCGGCTTAGGTATCAGTGTTATTAACCCCTGACTCATTGTAGGAGGGAGAACATTGTTTATAATACTCTCTAAAAATACTTTAAATAGGAAGGGAGCTGCTTGTTCAGAAAATAATTTGTAAAATTCTGATGTAATTCCATCAACACCTGGTGATTTATTGTTCTTTAGATGTTTGATAGACTCTATAATCTCTTCAACTTTGATGGGTTCATCGCACTGTTTAGATTCTATATCACTGTAGAGTGAACATTATTCAGTGAGTTAAAAAACATATCTGTGGATTCCTCACAGTACGTAGAGCTATACAATGTTCTGTAAAAAAAATTGCTACAGTATTTAGCAATTCATTTTTGGTCATCTGTAATAACACCATCAATGTTTAACTTATGGATAGTGTTATTTTTAGAGTGAAATTTCTCAAGTCTAAAGAAATAGGATGAATTATGTTCTCCCTCCTCAATCCATTTTTTTCATAAATCTAATAAAGGCTCCTTCTGCTTTTAATTTATATATATTATCCAGTTTATTTTGTAACTCAATTAGTTCCATCTTCTCCACCCCCGAGAAGTTGGCTGAGGACCTCTGAGAAAGAGAAGTTATCTTAATGATCACCTTTTCCTCCTCAGCTGTTCTGGTCTTACCTCAAATTTAAAGAGGTCCCAGTTCTGGCAATAAGATTTTTCTTCACAAGCCCTTTCCCAAAAGTGTGAGAGCAGATCTTTAACCGCAAATGTAATTATATCATTATTTAATAATGAGCTATTTAGCTTCCAGTAGGATGCTCTGCCAAGGTTAGTATCAGGGGTAAATATTTTGATATCAATGTAAATGACCCTATGAGGGGAGTAGTACAAATATTTGTAGTAACACACTCACTATCAATACATTTGGATAAAAGACAACAATCTATTCGGGATTGTCTGTAACCTGTTTTGTTACTCCAAGTGATCTGTCGGCCAGAAACCTCTCTCTCCATATATCAGTAAGATCAAACTTTTCCATAAAAAGTATTCAACCCAAATTCTGATTGGTTGGTCTACCAGGGACCCATCTATCAGTTGAATTATCTATAGTAACGTTAAAGACCCCTCCTATCAATAATAACGAATTGGGAAATTTAGATAACCAATGAAGTATATGTTTCTCTATAGATTCAAGCAACTCATCATTCTCATGTTTGGTGTTGTACCCGTAGAAGTTTACAGTAATGAGTAACTGTAACTGATCATAAGACAAATAAAGTGACCAAAGGGGTCACATTCCGAGTGTAGAAAAGGTATTTTTCATTGTTGTGACACCAGCGGATCAGATCCATGGGAAAGCCAAATATCGTTGCCCCACTGTGTGCAGGGCCACTCACCTTTCAAGAAACCGAGTGTCGTTGTCGTAAAGCTCAGTCGAGAACCCGGATGGAACCAATGGGATAGAACAGCCATTGGAAGTGCTGCACGCTAACTGTGGAGGGATCTCTGGAGTGAAAAAAAATACGTAAAAGATTTAACTGTGGACAGATTGTACCGGATCCAAAAACAATATTCTGTGGAGATCTAGAAATATTATCCCGAATTATTTAAGCTTGGACATTGAATCCGAGCGGACCGGATAAGATACTTGAACTGTGGGAGTTGATCTGGGGATACAAGCAGTGGAAAAACACTTTAGCTAGCCTAGCCAGCTAACTGAGCTAGGAACCATCGAAAACCGGAGCATCAGATACACTGACCTGCTAGGCTCCGTGCGAATCCAGGGACTTGCTTAATGAATTATGTCTGCCACAAGCATTGACCCTCAGGTAACGTTAGGCAGGACGATGCATGTCGCCGTGCAGTAAATATGTTAGCTAGCAAATTAACCTTAGCCAGGTAACGTTAGCTACGTTTCAAACTAATTTAATTGTGCCAGGCGGTTTGTTGGCAAGCTAACTAACCGGTTTGTTCAAACGAAGGACGTTTTGCGACGACATATTTGCATAGTTTTACTGTACGATGTTTGAGGGCAAACAAGTAGCTAACGTTAACGTTAAGCAAACTATTTGCTAGCGAAGTAATGTTGGCTAGGTAGCTAACATCTTGCTAACCTGCTAGCTAGCCAACTCTTGTTTAGAAATCAGGGGTTAACTAACCTGATAAGCTAATATTTAAATGGATCATTGGTTAACGTTAGCTAGTTAGTTGGCTAAATTGGCGTAGCTAGTTAGTAAGTTAACTAGCTATCTTGCAACGTTACATCGTTGCTTGATGATCTTGTTAGTCATATTTAAGCTATGCGTTTAGCCAAAAAGCGAGCTGATCAACTCACTGCTGGGATTTTCCCATGGTGTTACGTAGCTGGCTAGCCAGAACTTTTAGCTAGCCAATGTTAGTCTGATCATGGTTAGACACTTGTCAGCTAGTTAACTAGCTAGCCAGCGGATAGGCCCAGTTAGCTAGGTAGGTAATGTATGGTGAAGCTCCCTTTGGCTAACATGCATGTTTTCTTTTATTCCCGGTGTGATCCAATGGGGATGCAGAGATCAAAGGGACAAGCATCTAAAGGTAAGAATCCTTGCATTTCACATAGCTAACACGTATCTATCAAATAGGCCTATCTATAACCAAAAGAAAAACAGCCGTATATTTAGCTGCAGTTTTAGGGGGGGGGGAAGGTTCTACCTAGCTAGAACCTAAAAGGGGTCTTTGGCTGTCCCGGTGGGATAACTTTTTGTAGAATCCCTTTGGGTTAGCCCAATAATGGACTATCAGAGCCTTACATGTTATGTTAGGAAAAGCGAATTGGTTCTGACAGCAAAATTATAATTGTGAATCGATTCTCAATTGCGATATGGTTCTAGAAACATCATGCCCTCTACTTTCATATTACATCAAAATTAAATTCACAAATGCAAAATATATACTTACTGTAGGCATATGCTGCTTTAACAGAGTTGCAGCCCACAGTATTTGTAGTGCTGAGCAATTAGTGCTTTGAGTTCGGTTTAGTGTCGATTATTTAAAAAAGAATCACGGATATGCGTTTGAATTATTACTGTAAACAATAAATGCACAATGCATTAAGTGGGTTGAATGCTATAACATGTAATGTAGAAAAATAATAAAGGACCGTTGATGGTAGTGACTTCTCTTTACTACTAATTTAAGCAATAAGGCCGGAGGAGGTGTGGTATGTGGCAAATATACCACGGATAAGGGCTGTTCTTAGGCATGACGCAGCTGGTTACCAAAGTAATTAGAGCAGTAAAAATGTTTTGTCATACCTGTGGTATACGATCTGATATACCACGGCTGTCAGCCAATCAGCATTCAGGGCTTGAACCACCCAGTTTATAATAGATCTTATACCACAGCATTGTTGAAGACTCGTTTCTGATTTGCTTAAAGGGCATTTTAAACTAGATAATGGGACAGTTGGAAATATTTTGGGACAGTTGGAAAAGATATGGTAGTGACTTCCCGTTACTGCTTATCACTTATTACAAACTGGGGGGTTTGAGCCCTGAATGCTGATTGGCTGACAGTCGTGGTATATCAGACCATATACCACAGGTATGACAACATTTTTACTTCTCCAATTACATTGGCAACTAGTTGATAATAGCAATAAGGCACCTCTGGGTTTGTGATATATGGCCTAAATACCACGGCTAAGGGCTGTATCCAGGCACTCCATTGTATCATGAATAGGAACAGCCCTTAGCCGTGGTATATTGGCCATATACCATGCCCCTTGGATACTTGTTTTTAATTGGCTAGAAGGGCATTCTAGAATGGACATGAAAACCAGGTAATGGGACAGTTGGAAAAGATATCGGGATACCTTGCAATCATGACACACAACGCTGTGCGTGGCGCAGCGGTCTACGGTGCACTGCATTTCAGTGCTAGACGTGTCACTACAGACCCTGGTTCAATCCTAGGCTGTACCACAACCGGCTGTGATCGGGAGTCCCATAGGGTGGTGAACAATAGGCCTAGCGCCGTCCGGGTTTGGACTGGGTAGGCTGTCATTGTAAAATAATAATTTGTTCTTAACTGGCTTGCCTAGTTAAATAAAGGTTAAATAAAAACATGCAGACCTTACTTTCTGCAAAGTTACAAAGGCTAAACCAACAGCTACACAACTGAAATTGGATACATTGTAAACACAGGTCCATCAAGGAAAACTTAGCTAGCATTGATTTGTTTGTGCAGAGACATATTTTTTTGGAGCATCTGATGACCTAGCACGGTGAGTGATGAACATGAATTTCTCTGGTGCCTACTGTTGCTGTCATGACACACGTGGTGCTATGCTGTCAAATCCTCTCGTGTTTCTAGTTTCACCAGCTGTTTTCAGCAACATTTTTTAGACTTTTGTCATATTGGCAGGTTTGCTAAGCAACAAACTATTTATCTAGCTTCTAGCCTAGTATTTGATATGCAATGCGATCTCCTCGCAATGAACAGTTTCAAGTGTCCTGATGAGAAGGCAAACTTTTCTTGTTATGCCAGGCAACATTGGGCATTATCATGTCATTGTTGTGGATTTATCCTACTGAATATCAATAGAAAACAGCTTTGCCGTTATTCTGTCTGCAGAGGTCATGACTGTGTTAGCCATAGCTAGCTGTCTAGCAAGCAAGGAACAACAACGTCGCCACAAGCATAGTAACGGAACATAAAGAACGAACGACTGGGTTGCGTCTATAAATATCAAACGAACGACTGGGTCTCTAGCAACCAAAATATGAGAGACTTAATTTTCTTATAGAAATTAAAACAAAAACAAAATGTTTTTCTTTTTACCGGTAAATGTGTGCTTAGTATTTTCTTTGGCAACTGTGGTATAAATGGGATAAACAGCTGAAACAAACGCAACAGAATCAACTTTGCTGTTATTCTGGCTGCAGCAGCGAGGTCAGTACAGGTACATCAACGCTGGGACTACGAGACTCGCCAAGCCATCACTAGCTGGTCTACCCAGTACCCTGCCCTGAACTTAGTCAATGTCACTGGCCGGCTACCATCTGGTTACTCAACCCTGCACCCTAGAGGCTGCTATGCTATGTACATAGACATGGAACACTGGTCACTTTAATAATGTTTATGTAATGTTTTACCCACTTCATATGAATATACTGTATTCTAGTCAGGGCTATCCTATTCAACTATTGCTGAACATAGAATTGTAGATCTTAAGTATTCTTCAGATATACTACATATTCTATCCACATAATGTCTATACATCCCATCATAGATATATCACACACACACAACCACCGGTCAAAGGTTTGGGGTCACTTGTTTTTGAAAGAAAAGCACATGGACAAAAACATTTAAAATGACATCAAATTGCTCAGAAATACAGTTTAGACATTGTAAATGACTATTGTAGCTGGAAACGGATGATTAAAAAAAGGAATATCTATGTAGGCATACAGAGGCCCATTATCAGAAACCACTCCTGTGTTCCAATAGCATGTTGTTAGCTAGTCCAAGTTTATAATTTTAAAAGGCTAATTGATCATTAGAAAACCCTTTTGCCATTATGTTAGCACAGCTGAAATTGTTGTTCTGATTTAAAGATTCAATAAAACTGGCCTTTAGACTAGTTGAATGTCTGGATCGTCAGTATTTGTGGGTTTTATTACAGGCTCAAAATGGCCAGAAACAAAGAACTTTCTCCTGAAACTCTTCAGTCTATTCTTGTTCTGAGACATAAAGAATATTCCATGCGAGAAATTGCCAAGAAACTGAAGATCTTGTACAACGCTGTGTAATACTCCCTTCACAGAACAGCACAAACTGCCTCTAACCAGAATAGAAAGAGTGGGGGGCCCCGGTGCACAACAGAGCAAGAGGACAAGTACATTAGAGTGTCTAGTTTGAGAAACGGATGCCTCACAAGTCCTCAACTGGCAGCTTCACTGAATAGTACCCGCAAAACACCAGTCTCAACGTCAATAGTAAAGAGGTGACTCCGGGATGCTGGCCTTCTAGGCAGAGTTCCTCTGTCCAGTGTCTGTGTTCTTTTGCCCAACTTAATCTTTTCTTTCTATTGGCCAGTCTGAGATGGCTTTTTCTTTGCAACTCTGCCAAGAAGGCCAGCATTCCGGAGTCGCCTCTCCACTGTTGATGTTGAGACTGGTGTTTTGTGGGTACTATTTAGTGAAGCTGCCAGTTGACAATGTCTACACTGTATTTCTGATCAATTTGATGTTATTTTAATGGACAAAAAAACAAGGACTTTTCTAAGTGACCCCAAACTTTTTTTGTGTGTGTTTTATATATATATAAATCTCACACACACACTCCGGCGTCAACATTGCTCATCCTAATATTTCTTAATTCCATTTTTTTACTTTTAGATTTGTGTGTATTGTTAGATATTACTGCACTGTTGGAACTAGGAACAAGTATTTCGCTACAGCCGCAATAACATCTGCTAAATATGTGTATGCGACCAGGAATATTTCATTAGTGACTAGCCGTAGCTAGTTGGTTAGCTAGCAGCAAGCAAGGAATAAGAATGTTGCCACTGAGCATGACAACGGAACATAAAGAACAAACATCTGGGTTGCATAAATATCGAACTAATCAAACGAAGGACTGGATCACGCAACCAAAAGATGAGTACGAATTTGTTTCTAAAAATGAAATAATCAACAAAAATCAGTATTTCTACCGTTTATGTTAGAGGTTGACCGATTTATGATTTTTCAACGCCGGTACCGATTTTATTGGAGGACCAAAAAAAGACGATGCCAATTTTTATATATATTTGTAATGATGACAATTACAACAATACTGAATGAACAGTGAACACTTTTATTTTAACCTAATATAATACATAAAATCAATTTATTCTCAAATAATTAAATATGTTCAATTTGGTTTAAATAATGCAAAAACACATTGTTGGAGAAGAAAGTAAAAGTGCAATATGTGCTATGTAAAAAATCTAGCGAGTTCCTTGCTCAGAACATGAGAACATATGAAAGCTGGTGGTTCCTTTAAACATGAGTCTTCAATATTCCCAGTTAAGAAGTTTTAGGTTGTAGTTATTATAGGACTATTTCTCTCTATACCATTTGTATTTCATATACCTCAACGTTTTGGATGTTCTTATAGGCACTTTAGTATTGCCAGCCTAATCTCGGGAGTTGATAGGCTTGAAGTCATAAACCGTGGTGTGCTTCAAGCATTGCAAAGAGCTGCTGGCAAATGCAGGAAAGTGCTGTTAGAATGAATGCTTACGAGCCTGCTGCTGCCTACCACCGCTCAGTCAGACTGCTCTATCAAATATCAAATCATAGACTTAATAATAATAATAAACACACAGAAATATGAGCCTTTGGTCATTAATATGGTCAAATCCGTAAACTATCATTTCGAAAACAAAACGTTTATTTTAGTGAAATACGGAACCGTTACTTATTTTTATTGAATGGGTGGCATCCCCAAGTCTAAATATTACTGTTACATTGCACAACCTTCAATGTTATGTCATAATTATGTAAAATTCTGGGAAATTAATTACGGTCTTTGTTAGGAAGAAATGGTCTTCACACAGTTCGCAACGAGCCATGCAGCCCAAACTGCTGCATATACCCTGACTCTGCTTAGACATGAACACAAGAGAAGTGACACAATTTCAGGCACCGCATTGATTATATGCAACGCAGGACAAGCTAGTTAAACTAGTAATATCATCAACCATGTGTAGTTAACTAGTGATTATGTTAAGATGTTTTTTTTATAAGATAAGTTTAATGCTCGCTAGCTGCACTCGCGTAACAGGTGGTCAACCTGCCACGCAGTCTCCTCGTGGATTGCAATATAATCAGCGTCCAGAAATGCTGATTACCAATTGTTATGAAAACTTAAAATTGGCCCTAATGAATCTGTTGACCTCTAGTTTGTGTGCTTTCACATTGTTTTCTTTGGCAACTCTGGTATCAGTGGGATAAACACTTCTGTTCTGTACATTACCTTGGTAAATGAACTCTACAAAGGGACTCTGCTCCACCTCGTCCCGCTGCATCGTCCATTATTTCCAAGGTAATGTACAGAACGTTGGCGTTTATCCCCTACTTAACCATTTATTTACTTTAAAATATTTCACTTGTGTATATTGCATTTGTTTTATTTGATGACTTTCATTCCAATTAATCTCAGAGCTGCTGTCTGACAATAACAATTGTAGTGTTCAAAGTAAATAAGGCATACTTATGACTCCTGAATAGCAACTATAAATCACTTAGATCATGTATTATCGGGTAGAGAGACCCTCTCGATTGTCCATCTTCTGCCTCTTCTCTCCCTCTGTGTCAGCCCCACACAGACTGGATAAGTAGGCACACAATGGATTATGGTCATTGTACCTAATTACCATGTTTTCTGCGCTAAACTGTTAAATATTGGCCTGTTGGAAATTCTAACTCTATATTACATCGCACAATGGGCTTGATCCGATTTATCTCTAGAGAAACTGTGTATTGAGTTCACAGAAAAACTCTGAATGAAATGAAATTTAAATAATTGAGCCTACATTGGTAAAATAGTTGTTTCAAAAAACCCAAAATAACCAACATTTCGTTTGAATCCCTCGGCACTGTTTTTCAGTGACAACATGTTTGTGGCATCCGTCTTCTGTTTATGAACAGGTGTTCGGAGGGGAACACCTGATAGCTAATTAGAACAGGTTGTCTACTATCTTCCATCTGTTTTCGGTAAACAAGCAGTGTTACATGGAGATATGGCCGTGTAGGAACCCTAACCCTATAAATGTGTGTAGTAATTAACTTTTTTTTAAAAATATATATATATATTTTTTAAATATTCTTGCTGATGAAAGATGCGTTCCTTATGTTTCCAAAACCGGACCACAATCAATGAGTGGCTCTTAACAAAAGCCTCTTACCTTTTAGCCAGGCACATTTCTATGGCAACGAGTCCTTCAGATCTAACTTGCTCAGGGGCAGGCTAACTCACGGCTATCTCCGCATAGCCTGAATGAAATGACTGAGCCACGAGTTAAGGATCAATAAAAATCAGATTCTCTCCATCTTGCAAAGGACAACTGATTTTAAATATTTTAATAATAACACATTGTTGGTATTTTAACATTATCATATTACACATTTAGTAATGACCGAATGCATTTGTGACTTTTTGCACAGTAGCACTTTTATATGACTGAAAACTATTTAATCGATACGAGTGAGGGGGAAAAGGTGCATGTGGTTGTGCATTGATAAGCACACCGAAGTCAGCATTAACGATATGTTATAAAAGCCTGATTTGATGTTTCAGCATTGTCTCAATGTAGAGTTTGTTGTTCAACTAGGTATGTGTGACGTGCACGCACAGTTACAGGCCTGCTAGAGTTAGCAGCAGGCGGAAGAGCAACGTCCACTCTCATAGTATGGGTGAAGCCTGAGCTGGAATGTGAAGCTAACTGAAACTGGTTAGCTTTAGAAAACCCCGAGTAGATTTAGCTTGCTTCGTAGGATAGCCCTCAGGAACCCACAAGGACAGCCCAATAACCTTTTTTCAACTTTAAAAAAATATTTTTAGAGTAGGTAGCTACTTGGGGTACATTTTTGATCTGCGCTGGTGGTCTCTAGTCCCCAGCACACAGTTACAGCTTCACCTCGCGGGACACCTATCTGATCTAGATAGTGTCGGCCTAGCTGAAGAGAGTATCTAGCCTGGTACCTTTTGTATGTCAGTTAGCTAAACAATAGTCAACAGCCTATTCTAAATTTGTTTGCCATAGATTATTGGTGGAAGTTGTTGTGCACAATTCCAGCTGATTTATTAGGTAACATTTTGCCATACTTTCTGGGTGAGTTGACTTTAACATACAAACTTAGACTGCACACCAGATATTATTCAGAATATATGTATGCAAACCAGCCTCAAATTCTCTACACACGCACATTTTAGTGACTCGCTGATTATTCACTGCTGGTAGGCTGTGACGTTGATTGGTGTTGTGACTAGCCTTTTAATTGTGTGTTAGACATTGAGGCAGTCAGGCAGTGACACACAGCACAGGCCTTGACTCATACTGACACTGCTGGAGGGGTGTAGGTCACTGCCTGATTCACTTCCAGGATCCGACGGGTCTCCTAGCATGTGCCAGGTGGCTGTCAGTCATATCACGATGATGCAGGCAGGTTATTTGTGGAGGATGACACCACACGCGCATGCTGAGTGTCAGTGTTAAGGCTGCCTACTAAGCACACTTCCAAATGCCCTTCACTGAACTGACAGTGCATTGCCCCTCACCTGTTATTGTGGAGATAGAAATCATTCCTGATTTTTATTTTTGCCAAAAATCCTAACTCCTGTGTTGTCGTTTCAGTGCAAAATGGTTCGCTGCATCAGAAGGAGACTGTCCACGACAATGACTTCGAGCCGTACCTCACTGGCCAATCAACCCAGGTGCGTGACTGGCCGCAGGTGATAATGCTAACCAGTCTTTCATGGGATAATGTTTACATTTTCTTATTATTCAATTCTGAATGTACATGACGGGGGGGGGTGGCAGTTTGTGTGTTGAAGCTGCAGTTGGAAGAGTTGGTCTCTATTTGTATCAGACTGATTTTAAGTGATTGGTTATTAAAGCTCTTTATATCAAGGTTTCAGATTTCCCCAACATAGGCTAGGTCCCTCAAATTCAAATCTGGGACTCAAAGCCAGTTCCACAGCCTTTTCCCATTGTTCCCTCTAATTGGGGACTTATTCAGTCCTGGAACACCAGGTGGGTAGAACTATTATCAGGTAGAACAGAAAAGCAGCTGTCCTCAGGACCTGGTAGGGTAAGAGTTGAATATACCTGGGCTAGGCCTACATTTTCCAGTTGGTTTTCAGTGGATCAAAATTATCAATGTTTCCAGAAGAAGAAAGCTGTCAGGTGTTGCATATTAAGATTGAAGTGTCTTGAAAGCCTTAGAAATATGGAATTTCTCTATGCCCAAATGACGCTGACATTATTTCCTCACATGAATCCTAATGGAATGTAATTGTCACCTAGCTTTTCACTTAGTAGAGGGCAAGACGGTTGATATGCAGAAGATGATAGCGTTTTATGTTTTTTATTTTTAGTTGCTAAATGTGGCCTTCTAACTTGTACCCTCTATTCTCTTAGTTTTTCATTTAAAATGGATGCCAGAAATATCTCATAACCTTGTTTGTTGCGGGGCGATAGATTGTTTCCAGTGAGGGCCTCATTTTGCTCCTCTCACAGAACAAATCTGCCTTTGCAAAATTACATTTTTGGTATTACTTTCTCATCATTGCCATTATTTTAACCCCCCAGTTTTGGCCTTCTGGGTCCATGTTCTTTCCATTTACCATTTACTGTTTATTATTGCTGCATAATGTGAAGCAAACACCAAAAGACTAATGAAACAACTTTTTACATAACGGGTATAGATTATTGTAATTGTTCTACCTCCACAGAACAGCAGCTACCAGTCCATGACCGACCCCTACCTGTCCAGCTACTACGCCCCCTCCATCGGCTTCCCCTACCCCCTCAGTGAGGCCCCCTGGTCCACCGGTGGAGACCCCCCAATCCCTTACCTCACCCCCTACGGACCCTTGAGCAATGGAGACCACCACTTCATGCCCGACACCGTGTTTGGCCAGCCTGGAGGGCTTGGCAGCAGCATCTACCCCCACCGCTTTAACTTTTTCCCTGAGAACCCGACCTTCTCCGCCTGGGGCACCAGTGGCTCCCAGGGCCAGCAGACTCAGAGCTCAGCCTACGGTGGCAGCTATAGCTACCCTCCCAGCTCCCTGGGTGGCACACTGGTGCCTGACGGCCAGACAGGCTTCCATAGCGACACCCTCAACAAGGCCCCTGGCATGAACAGCCTGGAGCAGGGCATGGTTGGCCTGAAGATCGGTGGTGACCTCACAGGCCAGGGGTCAGGAATCAAGGCTGTGGGCTCTGTGATTGGTGGACCGCCGGTCGTGGCACAGGGGAACGGGGGTACGTCTATCGGTATGCCCCCGCCGAAGCCCGCCTCCTGGGCGGCCATCGCTAGTAAGCCGGCCAAACCCCAGCAGCTGAAGACCAAGGTGAAACCAGGCATGCCCAGCCCTGGGGGAACCCTGCCCCCTCCGCCCATCAAACACAACATGGACATTGGCACTTGGGACAACAAGGGGCCTATGAATAAAGTGGCCCAAGCCCCCATGCAGCAGCAGCAGGCTATGAGCATGCCCCATGGCCACCCCATGCAGCCCCAGACCCCCATGCAGCAGAACCCCATGCAGCCCCCTCCCCAGTCCCTGCTGCAGCAGCAAATGCAGCCCATGGCCTTACACCACCAGCACCCTCCTCAACCCTACCAACACCAGACCCAACCCCCACCTCCCCAGACCCGCTGGGTCGCCCCGCGCAACCGTAACCTTGGATACGGACAAGGAGGGGCCGGCATGGACGGTAGCAGTATGATTGGCATAGTCAGCGGAGGTAATGGTGGTCCCCCTGGTTCTGCCGGTATTGTCCCTGGTGGAGTGGAGAACCACCCGGTGTTGGAGAAGCTGCGTGCCGCCCACAGCTACAACCCCAGGGTGTTTGAGTGGAACCTGAAGAACGGCCGTGTGTTCATCATCAAGAGCTACTCTGAGGACGACATCCACCGTTCCATCAAGTACTCCATCTGGTGCAGCACCGAGCACGGCAACAAGCGCCTGGACGGGGCCTTCCGCAGCCTCAACGGCAAAGGACCCGTTTACCTGCTGTTCAGCGTCAACGGCAGCGGCCACTTCTGCGGCGTGGCCGAGATGCGCTCGTCCGTGGACTACGGGACCAGTGCCGGCGTGTGGGCGCAGGACAAGTGGAAGGGCAAGTTTGACGTGGACTGGCTGTTTGTTAAGGACGTGCCCAACAGCCAGCTGCGCCACATCCGCTTGGAGAACAACGACAACAAGCCGGTGACCAACTCCCGGGACACTCAGGAGGTCCCTCTGGAGAAGGCCAAGCAGGTGATGAAGATCATCGTGGGCTTCAAGCACACCACCTCCATCTTCGACGACTTCTCCCACTATGAGAAGAGGCAGGAGGAAGAGGAGGAGGTACGCAAGGTGTGTTAGATACACTTGTCTTGTTAAATCCTGTCCATCCACTCCTAGGCTTTATGGATGCTAAAGAACCTGCCTCCCAGAAGTGTTTGTTTCAAATACAATCCTTTGTTGTTGGTAAACATTTGATTGACATTAGTTATCATCTTGGTGAATATGAAGATGGAACGTCATTGGTACATAGAACAGGGATCTCAACCCTGTTCCTGGAGTGCTACCGTCTTGGAGCTTTTCACTCCAAACCCAGTTGTAACTAACCTGATTTTTAAGTTTATCAACCAGCTAATTGTTAGCATCGGGTGCTCTAGATTAGGGTTGGAGGGAAAACCTACAGGACGGTAGCTCTCTAGGAACAGGTTTGGAGAGCCCTGATATAGAGCCTATCATTTCATAGCCCTCTTCATAAGATGTGTGTGTGTGTGTGTGTGTGTGTGTGTGTGTGTGTGTGTGTGTGTGTGTGTGTGTGTGTGTGTGTGTGTGTGTGTGTGTGTGTGTGTGTGTGTGTGTGTGTGTGTGTGTGTGTGTGTGTGTGTGTGTGTGTGTAACTGACTTCTCTTATCTCCTTGTACTCCCGCTGTCAGACATTTGAGCCGCCTGCACCCATCCAGAACCGTTCTCGGCTGGAACAGGTACATGTCCACTTTCTGTCTTTCAACAGGAATCTGACATTACTGTTATGATGACGAGGGGTGGAAGGAACATTTTGGTCACTGATGTTTCGATTGTGTTTTTCAATGTTATTCATGTCCTTCTCTTGTCTCCCCACAGGAGCGCCAAAACAGGAGTAAACAGCAGTAGAAGACATTTATCCTTGGCTTGATCAACAGTTACACTAGGACATTCGATTTAAGAGACAGAATAATTCAGAAATTATATTTAAAAAAAAAAAAAGTTCTTTTTTTTCTATTTAATCCTGGTGAATTTCTGCCACCACCGTGGAGACTTGCGCTTTCCGGCCCCAGGTACCACCCATCACCTCTTGTGCAGGGATAACAAGCTGAGTTCATGTATTACCTAGCCACCACCATCACATTGTTTTAGTTCTGGTTGACTTCGTTTTTTTACGTTCTCTCCCATATACTCTTTCTCGTCAGACTGGATTTGTTTTTGACCTCTCCTGACCCCTCCCTAATAACTCTTCCTGGATTTGTTTTTGACCTCTCCTGGCCCCTCCCTAATAACTCTTCCTGGATTTGTTTTTGACCTCTCCTGGCCCCTCCCTAATAACTCTTCCTGGATTTGTTTTCGACCTCTCCTGGCCCCTCCCTAATAACTCTTCCTCGAATTGAATCAGGGTTTGACAGCACCAAGGAGAAGAGAGAATATCTGCCACTTTATATTTCTGTACAATCAGGAACTGCCGTGTCCTGCCCCTGTTTGTCCATTGGGGGGCGGTGTTGTCATCCTTCAGAGGTTTAACTGTGCCAACAGGGTTGGAGGATCCCAAAGGCAAAAAATGTTCGGACTTAGAACTGTGTGTGATAATGAGACTTCAGCGGTTTATCTATTTTTCATTCAAGTTCAACAAAGTCTATATTTTATGGCTTACTACTGACAATTTTCAGTTCAGAAAGATGATTTTTCTGGAGCCTTAATATTTTGTTTTCTAGTCATTGATGACTTGTCAAAAGAATCTTTAACTGACAGTGCTGGAGAAATCAGGGATAGTCTGAAGTCAGACGTGGGACATTTCAAAGGAGGAAGTGTGTAAAGGCCTCTGGGAAGGAAGTAACTGATGGGTGTCCTCCACGACGATGAAGCTCTCACCATCTGAATGATACTATTTTACATCCCTAACACCCTTCCACTTTGTTTTGATAAATGACATTTGTCTTGAAGAAGTTGTGTCATTATCAGGAGATTATGTTCACGTACTCAAGCCAGTCTGAGAGAAATGTAGCATTCACCATTTTAAATGAATTATTTTATAGTTGGAATGATGTGCTGTAACTGCTACATATGAATGAATTGTTTCTCTACTTGGAAAAATCACTTGGGTTAATTATCCGTTCATCATAAATCTGTCTTAATCTGTTTTGTTTGACTTTCTTCTCAAAATGTGTGTTTTCTGTAAATCTCATTCTCTTGTTAATGCTAAGATTTAACTTAGGAGCCTGTAGTCATGGAGATGACCTGAAATGAGCAACTGATTTACTATCAAGAGTAAGAAAACAAATAAGAACTAAATATGGTTTCTGTGTTTTTTGTTGGTCAAAGTCATTGAAAATAAGTCAGTGGTAATCAGGAATTATCTATCCATCAAGATTGATTGGTGGTTAAACATTGAATGATAAACAATTATCCCAATTATCCCTAATTAATAGCCCACAATGTGCAATCATGCAGGCTGCAATCACAGTCTGGTAACCTTGATTACATTGTCGTTAAACACTATACAACCCTTTTGAGTAATGGTTGGCACAACGATTTCTTTCCAGTACAGTTCCTTTATTGACAGTACAGCAGTATTTCCTTTGTTCTCTTACTGATCTCAGACATGCTGGATTCCCATTCTGCACAGAGAAACGGGGTATAAACTGTTCTGTGTGCCATTCAGTCCACTCCCTTGTGTTGTAGGTTTATTCTGACTTGAGCATTAAACCTGGAATTCTGTGACATCACAGTGTGTGTGTGAGCAAGAGGGAGACATGGATGTGAATGCTGTCCCTCACTCTTACTGCACATCAGTGGAGGAGCTATAGGAGGACGGGCTCATTGTAGTGGCTGGAATTAAATAACTGGAACGGAGTCCAACGTGGTTTCAATATGTTTGATATCGTTCTATTGATTCCATTCCAGCCATTACAATGAGCCCGTCCTCTTATAGCTCCTTCCACCAGCCTCCACTGCTGTAGTGTGAACCCACATCTTTTGTGTTCATGGAGTTGTAACAGCGTTGTTTCTTGCCATGTGCCTGGATCAGTTCCAGACTTGCTGGATGTTTGTGTATCACCACACAGCCCAGTCTCAGATGTTGCGTAGCTGCTCTTTTCCCTGGCCGGTGTAGTGTAGCCCCTGTATGTCTGGAGACATGACCTTTGACTTCGTACAGGGGACGTCCGGGTGCATCTCAATAGTCTAAAGGGGCTTCCTTCCTCTCCTCCATCTGCAGTAATGTGAAAACGGAGTTAAAGCCATATGGGGTGGGTGATTTCTATGGTGTTTTCTTCCACAAGTTGTCTTTCACACCCGTATAGATGAAGGAAAGGAGACAAGTGGAGGAAGCCACTTGAGATTATAGACATTGCTGTTTTTCTTTCGGTCAAGAAGCATGAAATGGATGTGATGCCTATAGTTCAGGACTTACATGCACGTGTCGAGTTGTTTGCTGCAATAGAAGGCCATATGTATGGTTCTAAAGTAAAGGATATGTCTACTACACTAAAGGAATAATGACGTGATATAAAACAAATATTAATACAATGAATTATTGTATAGACTTGCAAGTAAACCACTTTAGCTATATCAGTGGGATCAACCTGTAAGGTTTTGAAAGCTCTATCTTGGTTTATTATATTTTTTCCTTTAGAAAAAATCAAGCCTTAATAAACTGTATATTTAGCAACAATCACTTTGTCTTAATCTCGTCATTACTGTTGATCATTCTGAAAACACTACTTCTGTTAACGAACAGTGATTCTGTTTTGTTTTTCCTTCCATGTTCCAGAAAGGTCTTCAGGGGACGGTTTTTCAAAAGTTATCCGATTACCACTATCTGATAGTATTAAATGTTACATTTTTGAAAACGTAAGAATGGGATTCTGATCCGCCGGATAAGGATGTGTTAATCCGATCTGACCTTTAATCAGGGAATGTAAGAATGGGATTCTGATCTGCCAGATAAGGATGTGTTAATCCAATCTGACCTTTAATCAGGGAATGTAAGAATGGGATTCTGATCTGCCGGATAAGGATGTGTTAATCCAATCTGACCTTTAATCAGGGAATGTAAGAATGGGATTCTGATCTGCCAGATAAGGATGTGTTAATCCAATCTGACCTTTAATCAGGGAATGTAAGAATGGGATTCTGATCTGCCAGATAAGGATGTGTTAATCCAATCTGACCTTTAATCAGGGAATGTAAGAATGGGATTCTGATCTGTCAGATAAGGATGTGTTAATACAATCTGACCTTTAATCAGGGAATGTAAGAATGAGATTCTGATCTGCCGGATAAGGATGTGTTAATACAATCTGACCTTTAATCAGGGAATGTAAGAATGGGATTCTGATCTGCCAGATAAGGATGTGTTAATCAAATCTGACCTTTAATCAGGGAATGTAAGAATGGGATTCTGATCTGCCGGATAAGGATGTGTTAATACAATCTGACCTTTAATCAGGGAATGTAAGAATGGGATTCTGATCGGCCGGATAAGGATGTGTTAATCCAATCTGACCTTTAATCAGGGAATGTAAGAATGGGATTCTGATCTGCCGGATAAGGATGTGTTTTTAATCCAATCTGACCTTTAATCAGGGAATGTAAGAATGGGATTCTGATCTGCCGGATAAGGATGTGTTAATCCAATCTGACCTTTAATCAGGGAATGTAAGAATGGGATTCTGATCTGCCGGATAAGGATGTGTTTTTAATCCAATCTGACCTTTAATCAGGGAATGTAAGAATGGGATTCTGATCTGCCGGATAAGGATGTGTTAATCCAATCTGACCTTTAATCAGGGAATGTAAGAATGGGATTCTGATCTGCCAGATAAGGATGTGTTAATCCAATCTGACCGTTAATCAGGGAATGTAAGAATGGGATTCTGATCTGCCGGATAAGGATGTGTTAATCCAATCTGACCTTTAATCAGGGAATGTAAGAATGGGATTCTGATCTGCCGGATAAGGATGTGTTAATCCAATCTGACCTCTAATCAGGGAATGTAAGAATGGGATTCTGATCCGCCAGATAAGGATGTGTTAATCCAATCTGACCTTTAATCAGGGAATGTAGGTCATTTAGCATTTTTCAAAACTCGAAGGTAGTGGTTAGGATAGTTTCCATCCCACAAATCTGGATTATCTTGATCCCACTAGAAAGTTGGATTCAGATTGGATTTAGAAAGGTGAAAGGCACTACAACCAAGAAATGTCAATATAACTAAGGTGAGGAGGTTTAAAAAAGGTTCTTACATCTGAAAACCAAAGGTTCATTATGTTAAATTGACTACAGTACAGGTTTGTGGTAAATTGTTATATTGACAAGTGTCAAATAAATGAATCTAATTATAAGTGATATGCAGGCTCTTATTTTTAATCAAGGTACCTTTATTCATGTGTACTGAACAAAAATACTGTAAAAATGCAACATGCAAACATTTCGAAGATTGGAATGAATTACAGTTCATATAAGGAAATCAGTCCATTTTAATAAATTCATTAGGCCCTAGTCTATAGATCTCACATGACTGGACATGGGTGCAGCTGTGGGTGGGCCTTGGAGTGCATAGGCACACCCACTTGGCAGCGAGGCCCAGCCAATCAGAATGAGTTTTTCTCCACAAATGGTATTTATTACAGACAGAAATACTCCTCAGCCTCCCACCCACCCTCAGACCATTCTGCAGGTGAAGAAGCCAGATGTGGAGGTCCTGGGCTAGTGGTCTGTGGTTGTGGGACTGGTTGGACATTCTGTCAAATTCTCTAAAACAACATTGGAGGTGGCTTATGGTAGAGAAATTAACATTAAAATATCTGGCAACAGCTCTGGTGGACATTATTGCAATCAGCATGCCAATTGAATGGTCCCTCAAAACTTGAGACATCTGTGGGATTGTGCTGTATGACAAAACTACACATTTTATAGTGGCCTTTAATTGTCCCCAGCACAAGGTGCACCTGTGTAATGATCATGCTGTTTAATAATCATCTTGATATACCACACCAGTCAGGTGGATGTATTATATTGGCAAAGGACAAATGCTCACTAACAGGGATGTAAACAAATGAGTGCACAACATTTGAGAGAAATCAGCTTTTTGTGCGTATGGAACATTTTTTATTTTTTATTTCAGCTCATGAAACACTTTACATCTTGTGTTTATATTTTTGTTCACTGTCGTTTACTCCTTTCTGTTTCCCTATGACAGTGTAGAAGTAGTACCACAACCTGTCCAATAGAGTAAGGTGGAGGGAGCCCTGTTCAAAGCACTGAAAATCTGGATTCTGTGATATTGTGGTAGCTGGATCAGAATGATCCTATTATTTTCTGAAAAAACAGCTCAAAAACGGACAGATTGATATAATCCCGATAGAAAAATAGAGGATTATAGAATCCGTCTCTGATCCCCCCCCCCTTTTGAAACCTGACCCACACACATACATGTAACTGCCAAAATAATGGAAGCACTTGAGTAAATGAGGGATACAAAGTAAATTGAAAGCAGGTGCTTCCACACAGGTGTGGTTTCTGAGATAATTAAGCAATTAACGTTCCATCGTGGTTAGGGTCATGTATAAAAATGGTCGGCAGGCTACCATGGCTAAGCCCCATAGGATGGATGACAATGCCCCCATCCACAGGGCACAAGTGGTCACTGAATGGTTTGATGAGCATGAAAATGATGTAAACCATATGCCATGGCCATCTCAGTCACCAGATCTCAACCCAATTTAACACTTAGGCCCATGGGAGATTCTGGCGCCAAGCCTAAAACAGTGTTTCCCACCACCAATTCAATTCAAGGGGCTTTATTGGCATGGGAAACGTGTTAACATTGCCAAAGCAAGTGAGGTAGATAATATACAAAAGTGAAATAAACAATAAAAATTAACAGTAAACAGTAAATGGTTTCAAAACAATAAAGACATTACAAATATCATATTACGTATATATACAGTGTTGTAACGATGTACAAATGGTTAAGGGTACACAAGGGAAAATAAATAAGCGTAAATATGGGTTGTATTTACAATGGTGTTTGTTCTTCACTGGTTGCCCTTTTCTCGTGGAAACAGGTCACAAATCTTGCTGCTGTGATGGCACACTGTGGAATTTCACCCAGTAGATATGGGAGTTTATCAAAATTGGGTTTGTTTTCGAATTCTTTGTAGATCTGTGTAATCTGAGGGAAATATGTGTCTCTAATATGGTCATACATTGGACAGGAGGTTAGGAATTGCAGCTCAGTTTCCACCTCATTTTGTGGGCAGTGTGCACATAGCCTGTCTTCTCTTGAGAGCCATGTCTGCCTATGGCGGCCTTTCTCAATGGCAAGGCTATGCTCACTGAGTCTGTACATAGTCAAAGCTATCAACAGAAAACCAAATTATGGAATTTCTCTTTTGTAGAATGGTGTCGCATCCCTCCAATAGAGTTCCAGACAGTTGTAGAATCTATGCCAAGGTGCATTGAAGTTGTTCTGGTGGAGGTGGCCCAACGTCCTATTAACACACTTTATGTTGGTGTTTCTTTTATTTTGGAAGTTACCTGTATGTCGTATTGAATTGAAATGAGCTGGGTGATGATTTTGTCTGACGATTACAATGTCTTGTTGGACAACCATGCCATAGTCTAGATCTATGTCTACGTTATAACATGCCGATATAGAAGCATATGAAGACAATTTGACTAGACTAGAGCGAGAAAAGGTGCAGAGCACGTGGTAGTAACTCCCTTGTCCGGGACAGTAGCTATTATTAGACTATAAACTAATCGGCCTACATTTCCACAGATGACGAATTCGCTATTTTGAATATATCAGTAGACCCACAATATAAGTAAAATAAAAATGTCAAATATATTGAAAGTTAAAAGTATCTTCAACTGTGAAATTTAAATGTATATAGATTTATTCGGTTGGCAATAGACTGGCCTACATGCGTACGTGAATGAATTTAAAACAAGGCTTCTACTGCTTTCTAGAACAGGAACACAGGCATGGATGAGGTTCAGCCCAGAACAGAGTCAATGGAGAGGACTCCTCGATGGTCTATGATGCCTGGGCAGCGCAGGGACTAAGTCGGTCTAAGTCTCCTAGCTGTCATAAAGTATAATATATAGGCCGAACTGAACTACCAAAACGGAATAAATGTTTATAAGCCCTTTGAGGATGTTAGGCCTAAAGGTAGGCTATGTCTATTGTCAACGTTATAGTTCTTAATTCATCCATGCAACCTGACGGGAACTCTCCGTGGTCCTGAATAGGCCTCACTACTGAGGAACTAATAGGCAGAGTCCATCTCAATTTGTTACAGGCATCCCTACTACAGGATCTGTCTAGAGGTAGCTTTTTTAACAGATATGCCTAATGTCTTGTGTTCCTCGAATCGTTGGCACATATAACCTTTATACCGGTAGGCCTATTTCACATAAACATTTCTCTGGAACCTTTCCCCTTTCCCAAAATCACCGACAATGAAATAATACATGCACCCTCAGCATTTATTTATTGGTTATATTGTACACAACATTCCAAGTGTATGCTACCCAGGTCAAGCATTGAAAATAGTTTTAAAAATGTGACATTGTTAAAAAAATGTCTGTCATTTTTTATGAGAATGAATTTCCTTAACAACCACTTACCTGAGAGATCAAGACAATACTCTTTCAATAATTCAGAAACCTTCAAATTATAGGTATCCTCTGATTTATCGGCTCCATCAAACATTATTATGCTATATTTGATATTCAGTCTAAAAAGATACTATTTTGCCTGCTGCAAATGTATAATAAATTGTATATTTGATGTTGTTTTGTAGGCTATTGTTTTACAGCAAAACCTTTTTTATATAGGCTGCATTTGAATGGACTAGGCTACTAGCATTTGAAAAACAAGCCAGTGATGTATTGTTAACATGGTTCCTATAGGTGACATTGACTCTTTAACTCATGACAAGGCGTAATGATGGTGACCTGACCATTCAGGCCTCGGGAAGTCTAGGACAATATCTGTCATTTTAATTCACTTCATTTATTTGTTGTCAGTTGGGCTATTTGTGTAATTTTTGGGGACTTTGTCAAGAATTTCTAAACAAAAAAGTTGCCTAAACGAATAGCAATATCTCATGACATGAAGGCTTAGCCTATGGATAGTTATAGGCGACATGAAATGCAAGGCAACGTTCTAAGAGACTCAGAAATAGTACAATTAATCAGTTATTATTATTAGTTATGGTCACTGTTGCCTGTCTTTGACAGCTCATTTGTGGGCATTTTTACCAGACTAAACTTTAAATATCTTTGATGAAATGCTATTTATAGCTCTAGATGCACACACATGCTAACTTTGCAGGCTACCTATTTAAATGGGGAATATTTATATGCAGAGTATAGTTGAAAACATCTTTAGAGGGAACCATTTTGTTATTATAATTCATGTCTCCGGCTTGTGACGCAGACTGCTGGATATGGCCTTTGCCACATTGCGTTTCGATTAGCCTAGAGGCTACTTGTTTCAGTTGGAAAAAATCGATCTATTTCAATTATACCATGAGTTATCTCGTTTGAATATAGGCCTAGCTGGTGTATTGCGCAATAGGCCTCCTTTAGTGGTGCCATGGAAGCGAGATAGCCTAGCCTTGATATTGTAATTATATTTCTCTAATTTAAATGATCGAATTCATAATTCAGTCCAAAACCATTAAATCACCTAGACTCAATTAGACCTATTCCACTGTGCAAAAAACGGGTTGAATAAACGTTGTTTCCACGTCATTTCAACAACAACAAAAAACGTCATCAATTTAAGAGATTTTCGTTTTTTTTCTAACTTTTCACCTATTCAATGACAATGTGACATTTTTTGTTGATTTCACGTTGAATTCATGTTTGTTGACAACTCGACGTTGAAAGGACGTCTGTGCCCAGTGGGATATTTGATCATATTATGATTATGAAGGTGGTTCTAGAAGCCTAGTTCTGAATGTATCCAAAATAAGTGACATTTTCTCGGGTGTACATGCAATTTTGGATATTGCCCTCATATTTATCCAACTAGTATTTAATTGATCTCCGACATTCACATGACAGCTGTGTGTTGAAATGTACGCATAGAAATGGTTGCGGTTACATCGATGTTTCATGACCACAGGGCCTTGCTTAGCCAAGGAACATACCTGTTACGTTCATTGAAATGTACCTACTCATTATCTGACTGGAGGTCAGATGTAATAGGTCTGGTTTCTCATTCAGTCTAGTAATAAACTAAACGCAGATCTGGTTTGGATGTAGATATAAAATCTATGAATTTTCTAAGAGCCAGAAGCCACCAAAACCACCCACTACTTTACGCATTGCGCATGCACTCAGAAGAGTGAACACGCACGCACACATGCACAAGCACAAGCACACACACACCCTGTCATCTAAAACACACCCTGTCATCTCAACGCAAATATGATATTTATGGTCAGTATGGATGTGAAAATGTTTCGTTTCTGTCTTCAGCGCGTAATGGCGGTAGATTGAATGCCTATATCAATGAACACGATGCTGTGTAGATTCCTCTCTTGGCATTCACCGCGTGCCTTAATTGTATGGACATTAAATCAAGGTCCGCTGTGAACACGCAGAGTGATAACCCTTCCTGATGACGCGCGCCCCAGCACGGATACAAGCACTAGTCACCCCCCATGGATGCGAGCACTGCAATGTCGAATCCCTAACCCTATTTGACACCCAACTCCGCCCGCACCCAAAGGAACAACTCAAGACACGAGCTCTCAAAGAGGACATGCAAAACTTGGACTGAGATCATAGCGCGCCAAACACTCGGATATGTACGCACGCACAAACACACACCGACCACTGTAAAAAATGATGCATGTTTCTGACCAAACTAAATACACAGGTTATGTGATTGAAATCTTACGCAATAATCAGTGCTATCATATTCTGAGTTTAAACGCACCTTCATCACATTGCACTATAGCATGTATATGCACACGCTAACAAAGTCAAAAGCGAAACACCGACTCTTTACACTGCTGCAGACTGGATAGTGCTATTCGTCTGTCATAAAACGTAATAACTCTATGACATTTTAGCCTATGCTCTAGTTTTCTTTGCAGCTGCGCGCCTTTACGCATACGTCGAAGGGTGTCCATGTTCAAAACAACATTTCTTTGTCTATCAAAAAACAAACAAATACAAAACGCATGTTCTCAAAGCAGCCCATGGCTTGTCCTCATTGAGAAACACAATCGGATGGTCTGTCACAGAGTAGCTATTTGGTTCAAATGATATACATCCCATTGCGCTGAGTAGGAAATAGGAATGCGCTCCGAAGCATAGCTGAGATGCAGTTCCTCCTTTTGTCCGTTACAAACGCCCTCCGCTGAAACCGTGGATGGCTCTTCCCTCGCATTCTGTTGACAGGCTATATCAGGCCTGTATGATTACATATGTCTCTTAAAGCATTTTGGCCGCATGAGTAAAATCGCTATCCCCTATTTGACAATCTTGGATAACAAGAAAGCTATTTTCTTCACGTCTCTGAAAATTCCTAGATTTATTTTCTTCTTCATAAAAAAAAAATCAAAAATACAATGGAACCCCTTGCGCGCCATCGGTCTCTTCTCTCCCCGGTAAGTCGCGCACTCCGTCGGTGTATATAAAGGACTGGAACCCGTTCTCTCTTTCTGTTCCCTTTTCATCTGGCGGTTCCTCCGCACTGCACGGAAACACTGGGTGCAAGCGTCTGTCTCTCTCGCGGGCTCTCTGATCCACCACTCTCGCGGATTAGAGCGCGCCTCTGCTTTCCCATCCCAGACAATCGCGAGCCTCTGCTGATTGGGCTCAGCGCAAGAGGATTACATCCGCACACAATGACGTCATGGCCCGGGCCCAAATTTTCTCCCCCCATTAAACAAATCCTCATCAGCGAGAATGTCCTTGAAACCGCGCGGCTGACATTCTGCACGGCGTCATGCCTTAGCACATAGCCTGCCTACATAATACACAGTGATTACGTCCCCGACGCATAGGCCTAGGTTGCTTTCCCATCTAAGCCTATGTTAATCTACTGCATTAGAAAACACTCACAACGTTGTCCTATCAACCCTCATGCAAGTTTTCGATTTGAGACATTTAACATGATCATTGTATTTAAACAATTATAGTCTATTTTACGAGTATATCTCTGTGGCGTTTAACGTACATTTGAATTGCTCTTTTGTAGATTAAACAGGGAATACGCCTGAAGTTAAATGAGGGGCATGAATAAGGAACTATTCCATATTGTATAGCCTTAACGTATGGTTTGTGTTTTAGGTTCAATAAGGTGTTGGCAATCCAGTCTCTGTTCCTTTGTATTCATCTACCTAAACCTGATAGGTTGACAACATCACACACATGTACTTGTGAAATAAATACATCTATGGTCAGCAAGGGTAGAACGGCTACTCTTCTTTCTTCGACACTTCAATGGCACCCATGGCACCACGTTCGATTCATTTTGCACAATAGCCCGATATCCACGTACTGACCCTTGACATACGTTTATTGTTGGATTGGATTCAAATGTATACTGAAGTGAATTTACATGTTACCTCTTCTTTAATTGTTATGTTACCATAATACTGGGGTTAACATTGGTCTGTCTATACTTAATGTAGACCCCTTTCTTAATAATTATTAGTCGAGTGGCATGTCATGTATGACAACAGGTGTATGCTAGTCTATTACTATGATATTTAAAGAGGATAAATAACATGACTGAATATTACACCTGCTGTTTATGTCGTTTGGAGTAAAACTATATTGGAGTTAAAACAGTGCATGAATATAAAGGCTTCTTTAGGGCTTCGACTTTACGAATGTAGTTACGAATTTTACTGCCCTTAATATAAGGCTGTGTGTTGTTTGTTTTGATTATACGGTAGTAACACACACACACACACAGCAATTTAAGCGTCTTGTTTGTATGGGCCTAGATATTAGCAGAGTAATAGGCCCATCTAAACATATAGGCCAACGATATAAACATTTGGGCCCAATTTGAAAACCACTGTCTGAATGCAATTGAAAATAATGTATCCCCATCTCCACGTTACCTCTTATGATAATATCTGATAGAAAATAATGCAATTATTAGAAATACTATAGACTAGCGTCTGAGTGTAGGCTATAGCTTCATGCTATTGCATAACAACACAATTTGGTGTTAAAACTATTCGAATGTAATTTCGTTTTAACAATGCCGAATACGTGTACATTTAAATTTATAGTGCACTGAATTAAATTCCCCTGGACTGTATTGATTGCAATCCCGGAAGAAAATGTCACACGGTGTATTCAAATGCACCCCCCGTCTATCTCTCAGGTTCTCTCTCACATACCACCAACTGTCGATTGAACAAAGAGATGGAGAGGGAGAAACGTCAGAGATGGTTATTATAAAAACCGCGTCGCTTTACCCGCTTTACCCTCAATTATCGATAGATTCGCAAATGCAGTCTTTTCAAATGAATGTTGTTAATGATCTATTTAAGCCTATACTGATTCAGCCACGAGCCCCATCGGAATCGGAATAGGCTATATAAATGACATTTTAAGTCCACTAATGCAATTCCTGTTTTGTTGCAGTTTTGTGCCTGAATTTCCTCTCCTGTTTCATCTTATTCAAAAGCTACATTTCTACCAATGCTTGGGAAAAGACGGTATCGAGAATAATAACAAAACAAATCATTAGCCTATTGGCTAGGCCTATAGGGGAAAACAATTATGTTCTTAAAAACAAGACGGCTTCAATCAAGGTCGGCACAGACTTCTCCTTTTCTTACACATAATGGCCCCTCCAACAATCCTTCACGGCTCCTTTTGGCGGTCTTCTTTGCATTCAGAGGCGATCTATCGCCATATAGCCTCTCTAGAAAGAAAAACAGCTCACTGTTTTTGACGGTCTGAAAAAACACTTGTTGTCTGTCGGGAAAAGAGAGGGACAGCGGCAAATAAATGTGTCCGGGTAAGTTTTCTTTCCCCTCTTCTCTCCCTCGCTGCTTGGCTGAGCGGCTTCCACATCTCAAGCTGAATGAAGGGGAGTTGTCCCGATGCATTACAATGACTTTCAGTCCTCATTCATTCAGCCTCTGTCTAACGGTCTTTGGATAGCAAATGCACCCCATCGGGGGGGTCGCAGCCCCCTCATTACACCCCCAATCCCAACACGCAGCCCCCACAATAGCCCCTACAAAAGAGAGAGTGGAGTCGGCACCAGTTGTGCGCGCTGCGGCCCCAGAACTTTGGGGGTACACTGGGAAAGTGCCATCATGGGTTTGAAATATAGGACGCGCGTGTGTTGAAGTAGGCCTAAATTGGGTATTTATCCCATAAATTTAAGATTCAGATGGAAAATGGGTTGTATATTGTATGCCCCCCCCCCCCCACCTCACACACACACTCTTTCTGACTTTAGTTTTTTGGTCGGCAGTATGGGTAGATACGCAGAGTATGTTACCGCTTTGGATAGTGAGTGGCTGTGTAGGCGATGCCCGCTTTGTGGTTGAGCTGTTTGTTGGTATCCAAGGTGTAATGTCTAGCCTACTGCTCTGACTGCTCTGACTGAGTCTTTATTGCTTTGTTGTGTTTGAGGTTACAAACACGACACACGGTTTCATCAGTCCAATAGACAGATGGAACATCTTGGATTTAGCATTACAGTGAAATCCAATATGGATTCTTTAAACTGAGATGCATGTTTAAATAAATGTAAAATGCTATGGTCTAACCGTTCATAGAATATCACTTAAAGTTATCGAACAGGAATAATATGCCTGGGCCAACATCAACATGTAGTAGGCCTAAATGTTTAGAAGTGTATTTCTCCTTGTTTAGAGCCTCGTGGACAATGTGAGAATTCACCGGTCCAAACGCATGGTCGCCATTTCTCTTCCATGCTTCTCTCAGGATAGAGTAAGGCAAATCATGTAAGATAATACCATACGCACGTCTTGGTTTCTCTGCGCACAACGCACAGCATTGTGCACCCGCTGCTGCGTTTCACACGTGAACACAAAGTCGTTTCTACACAAAAACGGATCTTTGAGGGTCGATTTGATAAAAATCGAAAATATATAAAAGGCCTACACATAGGCGTATGTTTCTCTAATATGCGCGTCCACACTTCTCTCTTAACAGTAGGGTATGGCATAGCCATTGGCCTATCACACGATAAACAAATACATGTTGGAAAAATATAAATTATGTTAAAGACAAAAATAGTTTAATAATAATAATATTAATACTTAACACATGCTACTTATTACAAATAATTGTAATAGCCTATCAATTTTGTTTTAGACCTATTTATTATAGGCCTATAGCTAGACGATATGTTCAGTGACATTTAGCTCTATAGGCCTACTTAATATTTCAAAGAAAACCATCAGCTAAATGTGGACGCCATGTTGAAGTTCTCTTGGAGGTTACTTTCCCAGGGAAATCATACCGATTTCCGAAATTCTGTTGAAGGCCCGGATAGGCACAGCTGGGTCCCTGCTTATGGACCTATTCAACCAGGGGAGGGAGAGGTCATCGTTACGGCCTAGTGGGCAGGACACCGCTGAAAAGCTCTTTATGCACAGTCTATAGTCCCTCATAGTCAACCTATAGGCCAGGGGTAGGCAGCAGGCGGCCCCGTGCCAAAACTGTTTCACGAGGGATTTTTTTTGCGCCCCCCCAAACGTTTTGAGTAAAATGAACTACTATTTTTTCAAATTTTGTTTAAAAAATAATATAAAATCACCAAGAACTCAGCAAAAAATGTGTTTAATTTAGGAAATATGTTGTTATTTTCAAGGCTAAATTAGGGTCAATTTGCAGTGTACAAATTAGTATAATTACGTTCAGGCCACCTAAACATCCACTCCGACAAAAATCGTCCCGCAGCTGAATCTAGTTGCCTACCGCTGACCTAGGCTATAGACCGATACAGAGAGAGCATACCCAGGTATAACATCATATTCATTCATCTGACAATCCGAAATACTTTATACATGTTGATTATTTATGTGTGTTGAGTTACAGTCTTCTGTATGTGTAATCATAGGACACTTAATTCAGATGTACATTTCAGTGCTTAAACAATGGGATGGCTTGTGCTGAGTTATTGTAAATATAATCGAAAAATACAATCAGTCATGTTATATTTTCTTCCATAATTAAAGCACTGTCAAATCATTAAAAACATATCAATTGAATGTAAGACAACAAACATGTTTTAGTGACGGAGGTCTATTACGTCCGCTTATTCCACCAAAAAAAAGCGTTACAAAATGAACACACCTTTTTATAGAAACCTGTTTTTCGTAACCTATACACTTCCCTGTAGCCTACTTGTTTGGAGAGGTATATATGGATAGGTATTATTTTGCGAAAATTTCATAAGTGTAAGGGCCAGAATGGCCCTTAAGTATTGTCTGAGAATCGAAAGAGAAACACCTTCACAAAAGAATTCATTGTTCGCAGTGAACAATCCAAGGGGCCTTGTAAACTGTCCTCCACGATCACGTAGGCGGCCTGTGATTTCAATGCAAGGGGCCCGGCCTCACTCACTCACTCTCTCTCCCCGCCAATGAGAAATGGTTGAAATGGAATCGGCGATATAACAAACACTTGGTCAAACCGTGCACACCATCCCACACACACACACACACACACACACACACACACACACACACACACACACACACACACACACACACACACACACACACACACACACACACACACACACACACACACACACACACACACACACACACACACACACACACACACACACACACACACACACACAGCGCGCGCGGTCTTCAACTCACGCAAAACTCGACATGCCAACGTTTAGACTTGTTAGTGGAGAGAAAGGGAAAGTTGCTGGAATGTGGATCAAGTTGGGTTATTTACAACTAAACTCTGACTGCGCTCTTTGTCCACGTGGCCACAGGTAAGCACATTGCACGGGGAAATAGTGATTCATGACCATACAAGAAATGGTTGAAATGGAATCGGCGTGTACATATTTAAAAAATGTAACTGTAATTGTAACTTAGATCCTAAATAAAACACAATAAATACATACAAATGGAATACACAATCAAAGTCCAAATAAATTCATATTCAGTCCGACACCAGTCATGCTTCAAATAAGTGATTGACTTCATATACATTAAAACGGTGCCATTAAGGAGAAAAATATCAAACCTTTTTATATTTGGCTACTAATGATTAGTTCAACAAAACGACTGGTAGACCCGCTAATCGATCTACTAACAAAAACAACGTTTAGCAATATTTTTCTTCAAATAAATGATTCATAAATATCTATACTTTCAAGGTAGCCCAACATCGAATGGATACATAGCTAAGTTCAGTTTAGTGGTGTAGGCTCCCATATCTCTGCTCTGTGGTTGGCCTGTAGTTACTTTAATGCACAAATAATGTCACTGAATAGCAATGCACTTCATCCTTTGAAATGCATTACAAAATCCATAATTTTGTGTCCAGTGTTTTAGGGCTGGGTTGAATTTAATTTCAACCCAGTCAGTTCAAGATATTTAATTTTATTCTAATTCAAGAATGTGACAGTCCATCTTTCGCCATAAGTAGCAAACTGTTTGTCAGGATCCATACTATAATTCATTGTGAGAGGTACCGTTGTTTTACAGTGGGAGTGTCAAGCTTCTGCATTGGCTCAGCACACATATACACAAACACACACACAAAGCAGAATATTTCCAATAGCATCCCAGCTACAGTATTCAGCTGATCAATGGAAACAGCACATGACATTTATTAAACAGGTTCAAGGACCCCAACATTAATATTGATGCTCACACATGTTGGTGAACTGGTTTAAATGAAGCGCTAGCAATATAAACACAACAAACAACCACTGCAATACAGATATCCATGACCCAGTCCAGATGAAGCCGAGCTATACGAATGCAAATGGCTTGCAGTGTTTTGATTTGAAATTAGAAATGCACCTCGTGATATTATAGATCTGCAGGATGATCCACTAGTTGTGTGTGTGTGTGTGTGTGTGTGTGTGTGTGTGCGTGTGTGTGTGTGTGTGTGTGTGTGTGTGTGTGTGTGTGTGTGTGTGTGTGTGTGTGTGTGTGTGTGTGTGTGTGTGTGTGTGTGTGTGTGTGTGTGTGTGCCTATGCATGAACATGTGTGTCAGTATTTATGTGTAATGAGACAGATAATTTCTCTCAGATGTGACAGTCCATCTCTCGCCATAAGTAGCAAACTGTTTGTCAGGGTTATTTTTCTCACTTTAAAATGAAATTCTCTGACATATACTGTATTCTCCCTCTGTGCTTTGCAGCTGTGTGGCCATGTCCAGTTGACAGCTAAACATGTTTCCAGTCTCCTCAGAAAACCAAATACATGAGAGGTGTGATGACATTTATTTTGCAGCCATATGAATGCAGTCACTCACGCATCACTACTGAATTGGGCTACAGAGTGATAATGCAGTCTCAGAGACATACAGATGATGGTATGATAGAGGTTTGCACAGGCTAGATTTTTGTATCATTTCACATTCTATTGATACTATAGTTGCAGGACGAAAGCATGAAGCTATAGCTTGAGAATGGAATCAATAACCTAAAAATGTAAGATGAATTCCAATTCACAAATTGAAAAACTTGTCAGAGAATTTCATTTTAAAGTGAGAAAAATAACCCTGACAAACAGTTTGCTACTTATGGCGAAAGATGGACTGTCACATCTGAGAGAAATTATCTGTCTCATTACACATAAATACTGACACACATGTTCATGCATAGGCACACACACACACACACACAGAACACACACACACACACACACACACACACACACACACACACACACACACACACACACACACACACACACACACACACACACACACACACACACACACACACACACACACACACACACACACACACACACACACACACACACACACACACACACACACACACACACACACACACACACACACACAACTAGTGAATCATCCTGCAGATCTATAATATCATGAGGTGCATTTCTAATTTCAAATCAAAACACTGCAAGCCATTTGCATTCGTATAGCTCGGCTTCATCTGGACTGGGTCATGGATATCTGTATTGCAGTGGTTGTTTGTTGTGTTTATATTGCTAGCGCTTCATTTAAACCAGTTCACCAACATGTGTGAGCATCAATATTAATGTTGGGGTCCTTGAACCTGTTTAATAAATGTCATGTGCTGTTTCCATTGATCAGCTGAATACTGTAGCTGGGATGCTATTGGAAATATTCTGCTTTGTTTGTGTATATGTGTGCTAAGCCAATGCAGAAGCTTGACACTCCCACTGTAAACCAACGGTACCTCTCACAATGAATTATAGTATGGAGTTTGAGATTAGAGTTGGTTCTGATACCATTTGATTGGATATTTATGCTACGCTATACCTCTGCAGTGGTTGAACGGGAAGAGACAGCAGTCCAGTGCACAGTGAATAATTGGGTACAGTAAAGGGCCTCATTGATATTGATTGCTGCCAGTTGTAAAACAAGTCGAATCAGAATGAGTTCAGAACCTCTGTGGGAATACAATGACAGGGTTGGTACAGAGACAGGGAGTTAACACGACTCCAGTGCTATGGTGAGTGTGCGTACAAACTCTGCAAGTCAGCCATTCAGAGAAACACACACACACACACACACACACACACACACACACACACACACACACACACACACACACACACACACACACACACACACGCACGCACGCACGCACGCACGCACGCACGCACGCACGCACGCACGCACGCACGCACGCACGCACACACACACACACACACACACACACACACACACACACACACACACACACACACACACAGTTATTTTACCTTACAAGTGGATGCCATTCATGGGGAGTTATGTGCATTTCAAAGCACAATGCATCATACCATGGAGAAATAGAAAAGGAATGCTAACATTGAAATGTTTGTTGATATCTTGCATTTTCTCCATATTTCATTGTCATCCAAATCCATCTCTCCCTGTCTTGCTCGCTCTCTCTCTCCTCTCTCTCTCTCTTTCTCTCTCTTTCTCTCTCTCTTTCTCTCTCTTGCTCTCTTTCTCTCTCCTCTCTCCCTCTCTCTCCTCTCTCTCTCTCTCTCTTTCTCTCTCTTTCTCTTTCTCTTTCTCTCTCTCTCATTCTCTGTATGTATGTGTGTGCCCATTATGTCCAAAATAACAACATTCAGCCTTTGAGTAAGAAGTGTGTATAAACAGATGAAACACACACACACACACACACACACACACACACACACACACACACACACACACACACACACACACACACACACACACACACACGCACGCACGCACGCACGCACGCACACGCACGCACGCACGCACGCACGCACGCACGCACGCACGCACGCACGCACGCACTCAGAGGCAGCTATAATTTAACCCCTGTGACCTCCACCATCCCCCACCCCCTCTGCTGATTGGGTAGGGCTCCAGTTGAGAGGTCGGAGCTGAGAGGTTTTGCATACAGCTGTGGTCACATTTGGGAGAAGCTCCTCCCATGAGAGAGAGCAGGGAGTGACAGACAGACAGAGATAAAGGCAGAAAGTGTGCGTGTGGATCTGTTGACAAGTGTTTACGTGTGTGTACGTGCACATGTTACAGTACATGTTTTATTAATGATCTTTCATGCATTTATTTATATGTATTTTTAGTTATTAAACCACAATTCAGTTGCTATCACGTCTCATATATAGCAAAGATTTTAAAATAAACCTTATGTTTGCTTTCCTGTTCACAAAACCTTTCAGTCATCATATGTGATAATAATATGTGATTGTTTTCCTCTATTTCCTACAGAATCTCTAGTTGGACCTGCTGCAGAGCAAAGAGAAACAGGAGAAACAGGGAGATGGATGTCTTTCTGCAGTGTCATCTCCATGTATGTATCACTTGTGCTACTGCAGACTGTCTCCAGGGAATACGAGGACCTCCATAAAGAAACAGGCAAAACTCTGAGGAGTTACGGGCACACGAGGTCACAATACAAGTCAGTGCAACGGAAATCATGTCATTTATGTAAATAACAAAATTAGGTTGCACTAATCAAATCAAATCACATTTTATTTGTCACATGCGCCGAATAGACCTTATCGAGAAATGCTTATTTACAAGCCCATAACCAACGATGCAGTTTTTTACAAAATAAACTAAAGTAAGAAATAAAAAAGTTAACAATAAAATAGCAATAACGAGGCTATATACAGGGGGTACCGGTACCGAGCCAAATTTGTCATTGTAATTGATTGAATTTGAACTGATGTATAGTTTTAGATAAATGACTTTAACCATGAGTTATGCTTGGCTATAGTTCTAATGATTTGTTTTTACAGCAATGCACCTGCTGGTAATGATACATGTATGAAGGCTTGATTAATAAATTGCTAAATATGCACAGTATGTACTGTAGCTTGTTGGACTTGAGTGGGTGTGAATGCTGTATCATGACATAGCAGCCATTTTACAAATGAATTAATTTGATTTAGGTGTGTTTAATCATAGATATTTCAGAATATAAAGTGATTCTATAAAAAAAATAATCTAACTTTATGTCCTAAAACGGCAGTATATAAAGTGGAGTGTCTGGGGGAAGTGTTTAAATCTTGCAGAAGGAGATTAGAGTGGATGATTGGTTGTATTGGCTGAGCTGTGCTGTGCAGTGGTTATCAGTCCTGCTCTCAGGGCTACATTTAGCCGTCTATTGTCTGTTCTGCCATTGGTCCTGCCTGCCAGGCATACACTGTAGATATGAATGTGATATAACAATAAAGTGGCAATTATTATACATGCAAGGCCTGGTCTCTTTCATCCCTTCACCAGAGAAGAGAGAAAGAGGTTAGAAGGGAGGAGGGAAAGAGAGTGGGGTGGGAAGAAGACTGGGTAAATGATGATGAGATCTATGGTCGCAGGGTTGGAAGGGGTCATTTGTTGGAATAATCTGGAGACTGTTATTATCATTGTCAATAAAGCTTGTCGGCAAAACATGGCTTACTGATGAAGGGTTTATTTTTTACGCATCTTCAAATCATCTACTATGATCTGCTATCAATGCCAGTCACATAGGCACATTATCGTCGTTGTTGTTGTAGTGGTTGTTGGTGGTATGTGTATGTGTGTCTGTGTATCTATGATTGTGGAGATTGTGTGTGTCTGTGATGTATCTGGATGTGAAGGAGGTGGTGTGAGTCTGTGTGTCTGTGATGTATCTGGATGTGAAGGACGTGGTGTGTGTCTGTGATGTGTCTGGATGTGAAGGAGGTGGTGTGAGTCTGTGTGTTTGTGATATGTCTGGATGTGAAGGAGGTGGTGTGTTTTTGTGATGAATCTGGATGTGAAGGAGGTGGTGTGAGTCTGTGTGTCTGTGATGTATCTGGATATGAAGGAGGTTGTTTGTGTCAGTGATATGTCTGGATGTGAAGGAGGTGGTGTGTGTCTGTGATGTATCTGGATGTGAAGGAGGTTGTTTGTGTCAGTGATATGTCTGGATGTGAAGGAGGTGGTGTGTTTTTGTGATGAATCTGGATGTGAAGGAGGTGGTGTGTGTCTGGCATGTATCTGGATGTGAAGGAGGTGGTGTGTGTCTGTGATGTATCTGGTTGAGAATGAGTTTGTACGTGTCAGTGATGAAGGATAGGGAGTGGGTCTGTGATGTATCTGGATATGAAGGAGGTTGTTTGTGTCAGTGATATGTCTGGATGTGAAGGAGGTGGTGTGTGTCTGTGATGTATCTGGATGTGAAGGAGGTTGTTTGTGTCAGTGATATGTCTGGATGTGAAGGAGGTGGTGTGTTTTTGTGATGAATCTGGATGTGAAGGAGGTGGTGTGTGTCTGGCATGTATCTGGATGTGAAGGAGGTGGTGTGTGTCTGTGATGTATCTGGTTGAGAATGAGTTTGTACGTGTCAGTGATGAAGGATAGGGAGTGGGTCTGTGATGTATCTGGTTGAGAATGAGTTTGTACGTGTCAGTGATGAAGGATAGGGAGTGGGTCTGTGATGTATCTGGTTGAGAATGAGTTTGTACGTGTCAGTGATGAAGGATAGGGAGTGGGTCTGTGATGTATCTGGTTGAGAATGAGTTTGTACGTGTCAGTGATGAAGGATAGGGAGTGGGTCTGTGATGTATCTGGTTGAGAATGAGTTTGTACATGTCAGTGATGAAGGATAGGGAGTGGGTCTGTTATGTATCTGGTTGAGAATGAGTTTGTACGTGTCAGTGATGAAGGATAGGGAGTGGGTCTGTGATGTATCTGGTTGAGAATGAGTTTGTACGTGTCAGTGATGAAGGATAGGGAGTGGATCTGTTATGTATCTGGTTGAGAATGAGTTTGTACGTGTCAGTGATGAAGGATAGGGAGTGGGTCTGTTATGTATCTGGTTGAGAATGAGTTTGTACGTGTCAGTGATGAAGGATAGGGAGTGGGTCTGTTATGTATCTGGTTGAGAATGAGTTTGTACGTGTCAGTGATGAAGGATAGGGAGTGTGTCTGAGACGTATCTGGATGTGAAGCAGATGGTGTTTGTCTGTGATGTACAGTGGGGCAAAAAAGTATTTAGTCAGCCACCAATTGTGCATGTTCTCCCACTTGAAAAGATGAGAGACCTGTAATTTTCATCATAGGTACACTTCAACTATGACATACAAAATGAGAAAAAAAATCCAGAAAATCACACTGTAGGATTTTTAATGAATTTATTTGCAAATTATGGTGGAAAATAAGTATTTGGTCAATAACAAAAGTTTATCTCAATACTTTGTTATATACCATTTGTTGGCAATGACAGAGGTCAAACGTTTTCCGTAAGTCTTCACAAGGTTTTCACACACTGTTGCTGGTATTTTGGCCCATTCCTCTATGCAGATCTCCTCCAGAGCAGTGATGTTTTGGGGCTGTTGCTGGGCAACACGGACTTTCAACTCCCTCCAAAGATTTTCTATGGGGTTGAGATCTGGAGACTGGCTAGGCCACTCCAGGACATTGAAATGCTTCTAACGAAGGCACTACTTCGTTGCCCGGGCGGTGTGTTTGGGATCATTGTCATGCTTAAAGACCCAGCCACGTTTCATCTTCAATGCCCTTGCTGATTGAAGGATGTTTTCACTCAAAATCTCACGATACATGGCCCCATTCATTCTTTCCTTTACATGGATCAGTCGTCCTGGTCCCTTTGCAGAAAAACAGCTCCAAAGCATGATGTTTCCACCCCCATGCTTCACAGTAGGTATGGTGTTCTTTGGATGCAACTCAGCATTCTTTGTCCTCCAAACACAACGAGTTGAGTTTTTACCAAAAAGTTATATTTTGGTTTCATCTGACCATATGACATTCTCCCAATCTTCTTCTGGATCATCCAAATGCTCTCTAGCAAACTACAGACGGGCCTGGACATGTACTGGCTTAAGCAGGGGGACACGTCTGGCACTGCAGGATTTGAGTCCCTGGTGGCGTAGTGTGTTACTGATGGTAGGCTTTGTTACTTTGGTCCCAGCTCTCTGCAGGTCATTCACTAGGTCCCTCCGTGTGGTTCTGGGATTTTTGCTCACCATTCTTGTGATCATTTTGACCCCACGGGGTGAGATCTTGCATGGAGCCCCAGATCAAGGGAGATTATCAGTTGTATTGTATGTCTTCCATTTCCTAATAAATGCTCCCACAGTTGATTTCTTCAAACCAAGCTGCTTACCTATTGCAGATTCATTTTCCCCAGCCTGGTGCAGGTCTACAATTTTGTTTCTGGTGTCATTTGACAGCTCTTTGGTCTTGGCCATAGTGGAGTTTGGAGTGTGACTGTTTGAGGTTGTGGACAGGTGTCTTTTATACTGATAACAAGTTCAAACAGGTGCCATTAATACAGGTAACGAGTGGAGGACAGAGGAGCCTCTTAAAGAAGAAGATACAGGTCTGTGAGAGCCAGAAATCTTGCTTGTTTGTAGGTGACCAAATACTTATTTTCCTCCATGATTTGCAAAAGAATTCATTAAAAATCCTACAACGTGATTTTCTGGATTTTTCCCCCTAATTTTGTCTGTCATAGTTGAAGTATACCTAAATTACAGGCCTCTCTCATATTTTTAAGTGGGAGAGAACTTGCACAATTGGTAGCTGACTAAATACTTTTTTGCCCCACTGTATCTAGATGTGAAAGAGGGTGTGTGTGTCTGTGTGTCTGTGATGTATTTGAATGTGAAGGAGGTGGATTGTGTCTGTGATGTATCTGGATGTGAAATCGGTTGTGTGTGTCTGTGATGTATCTGTAAGTGATGTGGATGGTGTGTGTCTGTGATGTATCTGGATTTGAGGAGGTGGTGTGTTTTTGTGATGAATCTGGATGTGAAGGAGGTGGTGTGAGTCTGTGTGTCTGTGATGTATCTGGATGTGAAGGAGGTTGTTTGTGTCTGTGATATGTCTGGATGTGAAGGAGGTGGTGTGTGTCTGTGATGTATCTGGATGTGAAGGAGTTTGTGTGTGTCTGGCATGTATCTAGATGTGAAGGAGGTGGTGTGTGTCTGGCATGTATCTGGATGTGAAGGAGGTGGTGTGTGTCTGGCATGTATCTGGATGTGGAGGAGTTTGTGTGTGTCTGGCATGTATCTGGATGTGAAGGAGGTGGTGTGTGTCTGGCATGTATCTGGATGTGAAGGAGGTGGTATGTGTTTGTGATGTATCTGGATGTGAAGGAGGTGGTGTGTGTCTGGCATGTATCTGGATGTGGAGGAGTTTGTGTGTGTCTGGCATGTATCTGGATGTGAAGGAGGTGGTGTGTGTCTGGCATGTATCTGGATGTGAAGGAGGTGGTGTGTGTCTGGCATGTATCTGGAAGTGAAGGAGGTGGTGTGTGTCTGGTATGTATCTGGATGTGAAGGAGGTGGTGTGTGTCTGGCATGTATCTGGATGTGAAGGAGGTGGTGTGTGTCTGGCATGTATCTGGATGTGGAGGAGGTGGTTTGTGAACTCTAGATTTTAAGAAGGTGATGCTTTTACAGAGCCACGTGTACAAAGATGTCCTATTTATTTATTTCTCCCTCAGTCTTTCTGTATCTTCTCCTCCTTTCTATTCTCTCTTTTTACACCAAGGTGTGAAATTATCTCAATTATTCCTCGCTATTATAACCAATTAATGCCGGCTTGTGGTGTTTTATTGTGATATAAACTGCTATTGTTTGTGGTTCAGTGGACAATCACAATAGGTGTGAGTAAGGCCAGCCACCAGGGCTGGCTGTGGATCAGTAAGTGAGGGATGGGGGAGGGGGGGACTTGGCCACTGCCCATGGGGGCCCAGCCACCAGGCCACTGAAAATCAGTTATTTTTGGAGGAGATCCTAGTCCTCCTTTTAAGAGGGGCCATTATAGGCTTGTTAAAGACTTGGCTGAGAGGGAAACACAGCTTACAGCTTGCTAACTCCACTAAATGATGTACGCTCTCGATCTCTGACTCTTTCTTGTTCTCGCTCTCTGTTTTCTTTCTTGTTCTCCAGCTCTCTCTATCTTTCTTATCTGTCTTTCTCCATTGTTCTCCCTTGCTCCTGATTGGTATAAGTGTGTGTGTGTGTGTGTGTGTGTGTGTGTGTGTGTGTGTGTGTGTGTGTGTGTGTGTGTGTGTGTGTGTGTGTGTGTGTGTGTGTGTGTGTGTGTGTGTGTGTGTGTGTGTGTGTGTGTGTGTGTGTGTGTGTGTGTGTGTGTGTGAGTGTGTGAAGCTGTGGGGCTTTTTCTTGTTTTGGCTGTTACATCAGCTATAGCCACAGGCTCTTCTCTGTAGACACTCTACTAAACTCTGGACAAATGCAGTGTCTCTCACAGCTCAGATAGTCAGAGCTCTTTGAGCTCTGTAACCAGCAGTCTTTTAAAACAAGGTTTTAAACAGGAACTGCCATCTCACGATGTCCATGGACGTCTCGGATATCAATTTAGCCTGTGGCTGCAACACATGTTTTGACCTGGGGCGTAGTTCTACTGTAAGTCGCTCTGGATAAGAGCGTCTGCTAAATTACTTAAATGTAAATGTAAATGTATCATGGTCAAGGCTTTTCTTGCGCTATAGTTATTGAGTAATACCATTAATGAATACACTTGTGATGGAATTTGAACAACTGTTCTATGTGGGTGGGAGATTATGTAGCAGGATGTTTTTCTTCCTTTCTACACCTACACACCTCTGAGGTTA